>NW_026945577.1:1228042-1230542 GCF_034702125.1 Engraulis encrasicolus | reverse complement strand
TGCACTTTAGACCTGTATTGAAGGCAGCCACCTTCAAAACAGATCCCACCTTCTCTAGGTGCCCTGAATGTAACTTAATTGTATTGCAAATGTAATTTCTAAGATTCCTTTGCAAAATATATCATCTTTTATGTGAAGTTGCATAACATAAAAATCATATCGGAGACCGGATAAAACGGCTTCAAGGGCCGCACACGTCCCTCGAGACATAGGTTACCCACCCCTGTTCTAGTGTCTTCTATGATGAACTAAAGGACATACTGAATGAGTGCAACGCAAAGACTGAAACCATCTTGCTTGGGGACTTTAATATAAACTGGTGAGACAAGGCGAAACGGAGGCCCCTGAAAACACTTGCAGCAAAGTTTGACCTGTCTCAGTTAATAATGTGTCCTCCTACTAAAATAACTAACGCACAAACACAAACGTGCATAGATGATGTTTTTAGTAATAAATGTGATAAGATTCATAAAACGTACAGTCTGCTCACAGGTTTGTCAGACATGGTTTGATGCAAACAAACACTGGTTTGATGCAAACAAAAACTGTGAAGAATTTATTAAGGTTATCAAGGATACTATGGCGCAATTTATGAAAATGGTTAAACAAAAGCCTCACAAAAAGAAACACCACCATGGCGTGATGAAAACATATGGACCTTGATGAAACAGAGAGACCATGCATTCAAGATATCTCTTAAAACAAATACTGTTCTTGACGGAGAGATATTTGTGTCACTAGGAAAGAAAGTGGTGAAGGCTCTTAGAACAGTGAAAGCGACATTCTTCATAAATGCAATTAGTAATGCTAAGGGAAATGCCAGAGATATGGACAAACAACAGCAACACATGTACTCATGGCTATAATCTTGTATATTTAGCATTTTGTTTAAATGCTGGTAATATATGCTGTCCCTTTGTTAAATAGATACACTTGAACACACATATCAAAACTCACTCACTCACTCACACACACACACACACACACACACACACACACACACACACACACACACACACACACACACACAGACACACACACAGACACACACACACAGGAACCTGTGTCTCTGGTACAACAGGTAAGATGCAGCAAACCTCCATCAGGCATTAGGCGGAGTGACTACTATCATTGTTATCCTCCAATTAACGACAGACAGACAGACAGACAGACAGACAGACAGACAGACAGACAGACAGACACACACACAGACACACACACAGACACACACACAGACACACACACACACACAGACACAGACACACACACACACACAGACACACACACACACACACACACACACACACACACACACACACACACACACACACACACACACACACACACACACACACACACACACACACACACACACACACACAGGGCTAGGGTGCCCCTGATTGGCCAAAAGTTAAAAATGGCAGAATTTTGACAAAATGCAATATTGAAAAATTCATCTGTTGTGTTGAGCACAATTGGTAGACATGTTATCCTTAATTCCTAGCTTGTAATTATGGCACAGTCTAAGTAAATCTGTTGCAAAATTTTCCTTCTGGGGGGGTGGCCCACAGCAACCTTTAGCCTAGGAGCCCCAGCCCATCTTAATGCGGCCCTATACACACACACACACACACACACACACACACACACACACACACACACACACACACACACACACACACACACACACACACACACACACACACACACACACACACACACACACACACACACACTGCAGCATCATATGAACCATACATACCCAACTAACTGGGTACGCACTGTCTGTCCTTCAAAATCAAATAACTTTCTCATGTATGCACTATCTCTCTCTCACACACACACACTCTCACACACACACACACACACACACACACACACACATGCAGCCTGCATCATATGAAGTATATGTATGTTCCCAACCAAGGGTCTGGTCTACAAAATCAAATTACTTGCTCATGTACACAGACACACACACACACACATACACACACACACACACACACACACACGCACACACACACACACGCACACGCACACACACGCACACAACTCAAATAACCAATATTTGTGGAATAACGGCCACTGAACACTACTTTCCTTGTTACTGGCTTGTGTTTTTTCAGCATGTGCCACTGTAGTGGTGTGCATTGGCACTGCACTGCCCTCACGATTCGATTCAACTACGATTCGGGAGGTTTCGATTCGATTCGATTCTACAATGCATTGCAATGCATTACATTTCTGCTGAAAGCAAAGTAAATGTTTCATCAGTCATCAGGCAATGCTAGTAGTCATTACAAAGGCAATACAAGTAGTCAGATACTGAGCAACATTTTATTGGCTGTTTTCTGTATCAGTCTATCAGTTTTAAATGCTTTGAAGTGCTTTTATCCACGGAAGTGATTGAAACTTAACAAAAATGCTGCATCGATTCTGGAACTTGCCGCATTGAATTGAATCATCCATGCATTGCGTTGCATCGCCGAATCGATTATTG
>NW_026945577.1:1213042-1223042 GCF_034702125.1 Engraulis encrasicolus | reverse complement strand
CATATTACGTGTATGCGTACGTGTGTGTGCGCGCGTGTGTGTGTGCGCGCACGTGTGTGTCTGTGTGTGTCTGTGCGCGTGTCTGCGTGTGTGTGCGCGTGTCTGCGTGTGTGTCTGTGTGTGTGTCTGTGTGTGTGTGTCTGCGTGTGTGTCTGTGTGTGTGTCTGTGTGTGTGTCTGTGTGTGTGTCTGCGTGTGTGTCTGCGTGTGTGTCTGCGTGTGTGTCTGCGTGTGTGTCTGCGTGTGTGTGTGTGTGCGTGTGTGTGTGTGTGTGTGTGTGTGTGTCTCCAGGTGATTGTCTCCACAGGGGTGTCCTATGGAGTCAGCCTCTTCCAGAACTACCAGGTGGCCGTGGTGGGAACCATCCCTTCAGGGTGAGCACACACCAGAGACGTGCGGTCAGGGTAGGCAGGGTAGGCAGTGCCTACCCTGGGATAAATGTCTTAAAAATAAAAACTAACACGTGTTTAAAAAAATATTCTTCAGAGTTCACATAGGCCTACACAACAATAACATTGATTCAGCATAAATTATGAGCTGTTTAAAGTACAGTATACACAGGACAACGATCAAAAACCTAAGTAATCGCACGAAGCAAAGCGCTCAGGCTTGGGCAGGTTGCCGTGGCAACGCGCAGTCCCGGCTGGTAGCAGAGACAGGCTGAAAGCAGAGCTTTCGAATGCCAGCCAGGCAGCCCGGTAAGGCTCGCTTTTCCTCTGCCTACCCTGCCTTCAATGCTGTCAATGTAGAAGTTTGCGCATGCGTATTAAGTTGTCACATAGCTTGTCAATGGGACTAAAAGCAGAGCCTTTACTCTGTGGCGGGAGTATGTGAGCCAATCACAGCGCCCAAAATGAAAAATTGTTACAATTCAGGTAGTAGCCAATTTCTGCCCTACAGGCAGCTATGATAGCAACAACTAGCAAGGCAAGGCTTGTTCAAATCTCTAGCCGTATCGGAAAGAAAACATGGCAGTCTTTGGCTTTTTGTCTTTATTATTTTTTTAAAAAATGCCGAGAAGTAGCAAGAAAGATGACAGACAGCTGAGCCGTTTGCAATCGCTGCATTGTGGAAATATTCAACATCAGATGGGTAGCAGCTTCAAGTAGTTTGCACTGGGACAAAATGTCTTCATCATGTCAACCACCCCGGGCTTTTAATGGAACTAGCTTGCATGAAAAACACAGCCTACTTGTGATTCTGCTTTAAGGTAAGATTCATCTAATTATTATGCTGCGGGTAGCCTTTTAACATGAACTTGCTCAAGTTTGTTCGTGGTGCCTTTTGTTGTCACCGTTTGTCAGGGTGTTGACATTGAAGATTGGTTGTGCGGTGGTGGACATGAATAGACCGTGTGTGTGTTATTATGGACGCGAGATTGTTTTTTGAGCGTACGACATGACTCAATTTCCCTAATTTATTATGATGATGAGTCATGACTACGCGATGCGTGAGTTGTGTGGAGCCTGTTAGCAAGTGCAGCTGCGTTCTTTTGAAGTGCGCGGTGTGCGAGTCGAGATCAACGTGGAACAGGACGATTGACTGGGGATGGTTTCTCGGAGTGCTTCCGCACTCACAAATTGACTTTATTTGAAACACCTTGCACAACCGTAGCTGAAGTGTTTGAGAATACTATCACGCACAAGGATGAGTCTCAGAAGTGGTTTCGTTGGTTTACTCGATACTGTCTGAATGCACGGGTCATGTTTGCAAGCAACCCGCCCCCTTGCCTACTTTCCTTCTTGTCTGTGAGTGTTTGATTATCAGCACAAAACGCGGCAGTGAGGCAGGAGCTGTTACCTAGGTTGGTTTATTGCTAAATGTAAATCGTTTCCCCCTCACATGCTATGGTGTGATTCACAGTTGGTGAACTAGACATTTTATAAAGTAGGCTACACTGTGCCACCCTCCATCCATGTGAAACGCCCTGGCATTTGCAACAGAATAAACAGAAGAGCAACAAAATCAACTGCTAAAGCCAAAAGTTAAAGCTTTTCCCCCAAAATGTTGTAGCTTTCTAAATTATTATTGTAAAATGTAGGCCTACAGGTCCTTAAAGGTGTACAAAGTATGGGTCCTGGAGCTAATTTGGCAAAACAAATAAGTGTAGCTGGCCTTTTCAAGAAATTGAAATTATGTTTTCACTTATTGTTTCAGATTTAGGTCTACTGACAATGTCCAAATGTCTAAATAGTGTAGCCTATTTACTTATTTAGTTATTAGAGCTGTGGTGGTTAAGCACTGATGGCATCTTATAGCCTACTTTATATTTACAGTATTTAGAGAAACATAGGCCTACTAATTTGTTGCACATTAAAGAAAATATCAGCATGTTTATGTGAATAGGCCTATTTGCCTATTCAAACCATACCTTGTGGCATAAGGCCCCCCTCTCTCACACACACACACACACACACACACACACACACACACACACACACACACACACACACACACACACACACACACACACACACACACACACACACACACACACACACACACACACACACACACACACACCACACACACACACACACACACACACACAGCACACACATTTGTAAAAGTTTTTAGCTGATAGTGACTCTCCAGATTTGGTTAAAATGCAGGAAATTGCATCTAAGAAATACATTTTTTTCTGGGGGAGGACCGAACCCACCGTTAATATATATATATATAAATAGATATATATTCTATATTTACTGCCTACCCTACCATACCCTTCACTGCACGTCACTGGCACACACACACACACACACACACACACACACATACACACTTGCATGAGCACGCACAGACACATACGCAGGCATGCACACATGCGTGCACACATGCGCAAAGACACACTATCATGCACACTGACACACACGTATGCTAACACACATGAACATACACACGAATAACACACATGTGCACTCCACGCGCGCAAACATACGCACATATAGTATAGTTTACTGTATATACACTCTCACGTCTTAACCAATTAGGGGTGGGTATTGGCAACAACCTCACAATATGATACACATCCTGATAGAGGGGATATGATATGATGCGTATTGGGATACATGTGCATCCCGATACATGGCCTTCAAGGTGATTTCAGCAACTTGATTCATTGCAGTTTCAACAATTTGCTAAACTAATTTTTTGTTGCACATGAAATATCAATACTGATGCTGCCATATCAATAAGGGTATCTTGAAGAGGCCTGCAATACCGTATCCCGTAACCGATATTTTGAACGCAACGCTATTGCCAATAGTTTGTGTATGAGCATGAATTCAGAAGGTGGTGGGTGTTTGTGAAAAACATTTTTTAAAAATCTTGTTTCCGCGCTCTTCCAGGCTCCTCCCACCTGCCCTGCCAGACCACACCCTCTTCTCCAAGGTTGCCATGGACTCACTTGCCATAGCAATCGTGGGCTTCTCCATGGGTATCTCTCTGGCCAAGATCTTCGCACTCAAACACGGCTACAGTGTGGATGGCAACCAGGTATGTGTGTGTGTACACGTGTGTGTGTCTGTGTCTGTGTGCGTGCGCGTGTGTGTGTGTGTGTAAACGTGTGTGTGTGTGTGTAAACGTGTGTGTGTGTTAACGTGTGTGTGTGTGTTAACGTGTGTGTGCTCACGTTTGTGTGCTCACGTTTGTGTGTTCACGTTTGTGTGTTCACATGCTTGGCAACTGCGTGTGCTTGTATGTGTCATGTTTGAAACATTTTGTCCTGATATGGACTGATGTTCTTTCTGTATAAGAGGCGATAGCGTTGTTATGTGCCTGCTCAAATATGTATTCATCTCTCTATGTTTGATTGAATGGGAATTGTGTCTGTGTGTCTGTGTCTGTTTGTGTGTGTGATATGAATAATGTGTGTGTTTTGGTGGGTGGTTACATAATCCGATAACATTGGCGCCAAACATGCCTGTGTGTGTGTGTGTGTGTGTGTGTGTGTGTGTGTGTGTGTGTGTGTGTGTGTGTGTGTGTGTGTGTGTGTGTGTGTGTGTGTGTGTGTGTGTGTGTGTGTGTGTGTGTGTGTGTGTGTGTGTGTGTGTGTGTGTGTGTGTGTGTGTGTGTGTGTGTGTGTGTGTGAGAGAGAGAGAGAGAGACAGAAATTGAATCTTAATATGTACCGATGTGTGATAATATTGTCGTTGGTCAAACATACACGTCTGTACGTTTGGTCGTGCCTCTCCAATATACACACATTAACACACACAGGAACACTCTCTGTCTTTCACAAGCATACAGGGCTGATAGTATTCAGGCTCCATGCCTGATTTCAGGCTTGACAGAGTTTGCAAAAATAAAAACATTGATAATAATTAGCCATTAGGTTATTCTTATCTCAGAAAGTGTTACAGGTTCAGGGTTTTCTTCTACTATCAGGCTTGAATAATGGTCATACACAGGCTATTAAATGTTTGAATAATGTGTCAAAATGTGTCGTCGTTAGTGAAAAAAAATCCTGAGCCTGAACTTTTTACCCTGCTCTATCACCCCTGAGCATAGCACAGGGTTTCTAACCATCTCTCTCTCTCTCTCTCTCTCTCTCTCTCTCTCTCTCTCTCCCTCTCCCTCTCCCTCTCCCTCTCCCTCTCTCTCTCTCTCTCTCTCTCTCTCTCTCTCTTTCTTTCTCTCTCTCTCTCTCTCTCTCTCTCTCTTTCTCTCTCTCTCTCTCTCTCTCTCTCTCTCTCTCTCTCTCTCTCTACAGGAGCTGATTGCGTTGGGCTTGTGTAATTTCATTAGTTCGTTCTTCCAGACTTTTGCCATCACCTGTTCCATGTCACGCAGTTTGGTGCAGGAAAGCACAGGAGGAAGAACACAGGTGACACACACACACACACACACACACACACACACACACACACACACACACACACACACACACACACACACACACACACACACACACACACACACACACACACACACACACACACCTGCAGTTCTTGTGGTGCACTCACATAGTCTCCCATTATAACAGAACTGAAGATTAGGAGACAGTGCCCACATCAAACAAATCCAACCTCTAATCCTAACGTGTTGGTGAAGCAATGTTTTTGCACCATAAAGGCCATTACACACCAACAGCGTCCGGTTTTAGTGTTATCAATGAATGTACTGAATGCACTGAGTGTCTTGTGCGCATACAGTATGTGGCTGTACTGAGCTGCAGCTACTGTTTTTATCATGAAGATAAGAAAGGCAAATTAACAGGCCTTATCTCCATTTTCGTGCATGTGTGTTTGCAGATTGCTGGGTTTTTGGCGTCGATGGTTGTGCTACTGGTTGTCGTGGCGATTGGCTTTGTGTTTGAGCCCCTCCCACAGGTGAGTGAGTGAGTGAGTGAGTGAGTGAGTGAGTGAGTGAGTGAGTGAGTGAGTGAGTGAGTGAGTGAGTGAGTGAGTGAGTGAGTGAGTGAGTGAGTGAGTGAGTGAGTGAGTGAGTGAGTGAGTGAGTGAGTGAGTGAGTGAGTGAGTGAGTGAGTGTGTGTGTGTGTGTGTGTGTGTGTGTGTGTGTGTGTGTGTGTGTGTGTGTGTGTGTGTGTGTGTGTGTGTGTGTGTGTGTGTGTGTACACAAAGGAAAACGTTAAGATATTGTAGGGCTGGGCGATTCACCCTGAAAAAAAATCTAGATTTTTTCATTACCAAACTCGATTCACGATTCGATTCAATACCCCCCCCCCAAAAAAAAACAACAAATAAAACGGGAAAAAAAAACTCTAGGCCCCAACGTGGTGTTGTGTGTGTGAGTGTGTGAGTGTGTGAGAGACACAGAGAGAGAGAGAGAGACAGAGACAGAGAGAGAGAGAGAGAGAGAGAGAGAGAGAGAGAGAGAGAGAGAGAGAGAGAGAGAGAGAGAATGAGAGAGATAGAGAGAGAGAGAGAGAATGAGAGAAGAGAGAGAGAGAGAGAGAGAGAGAGAGAGAGAGAGAGAGAGAGAGAGAGAGAGAGAGAGAGAGAGAGAGAGAGACTCTGTTTGTGTGGCGGTGCCTCTGGTGTGTGTGAGTGAAGCCTACTCGGACTGGACCAGTTTATATGGACATGGGGTAGCCTATAGCAGGGGTTTTCAAAGTGGGGCCTGGGGACGCCTGGGGGGCCGTGAGAGGATGCCAGGGGGGCCGTGGCAGATTGGCAGGGAAAATATAGCAAAATTAATTGAATGACCTACTGTAAGTAGCCAAAATAAACCAAAAATAGGCTTAAAATCCCAGTGGAATATTTTTTTCCTTTACAATATTTATGTATTGTGCTTTCTGTAGTACCTGAATGGTCTTAGGAATACACAAACTTTATCAAGGTGTGAGACTGTGTGCACAGAAAAAAATAGTGTGGCACGTCCCATGTCAAGGGGGGCTTGGCTGGAATCTACCTGTATGTGGAGGGCTCATAGTAAAGTTTGGGAAGTCCAGGCCACAATGGCCTAATGTAATTTATCCCAGAACATTGCTAATAGAAATGACCAATTGGGATTACATTGAAACATCTCAGAGAAAGAACAAAAAATGTGAGGGGCACTGTTGAGATTTGTCGTCACGTGCCATCCATCCCCACAATATATTAATGATGCATTATAGTACAGATGTATGGAGGCTCTTGTCCCAGATGAACAAATTTAGCAATTGCCTGCTGGTTTCCCATCAGAGCCCATAGTAGCCTAATGCGTCTGAATACATGTCGATGCAAGACAACGTCTTACATGAAAAATAACACACTTTACCACCTTAATAAACCCCAGCCAACGATTTTAACTGCATTAAGCCCCAAAATAGTGGCATACCCCTTTAACACTGCTGCGTTAACACGGCGAAAACATTTTGGAGCAACACCCTAAAACAATGCTTACTTCAAGACGGTAACGTTTGCAAGCCTGAGTAGATTAGATATCGCGTTTCATGCCTTTAAATCAGACATCAGCGCATTCGCACAGGATTAGAACTAGTTTTACAGCTGGTAATTTCTCCGAACTGCAACAGGCGGTAAAACTCTCGGCGAAGTTTACCGATATCGCCGCTATCTTTCTTTACTGACATGGCGCGTTCAGACGCGGTTACTTTACCACAAGTCTCCTAACTAGTCCCATCCGAGTAGGGCTTTAGAGAGAGGGGGGGAGAGAGAGCGCGCGAGAGACCGAGTGCTCCGGTTGCTTGGGTGTGTGTGTGTGTGTGTGTGTGTGTGTGTGTGTGTGTGTGTGTGTGTGTGTGTGTGTGTGTGTGTGTGTGTGTGAGCGAGAGAGGGAGGGAGAGAGATTCCTTTCAACTCACATATGTTGGTTAAGATTATACAGGCGAGGAAGCAGCGCATCCAAAACTTTAAGCATATGTTGAAAACCTCTCTTCTCTGCCGAATAAATTGGAAGCATATCGTAGTAGGTAGTTCTAGGCTAATTGCATCCGTGATTGCTTTCCACCTTGCGCCACTATTGTGGTAGGGGTAGAGTAGTTTGTTTAGCATGTTTTCGCTTCAAATATTGAAACATGCCTGTAGTCCGGCTGCTACGATGTACAGCTTACGTTACGACAACATTGTCATTCACAATTTACAAAGTGGTAGGTTGTTTAAGTCATCATTGGCAAAACGATAGGAGGTAGTGTCACCTTTTTTGAACAGGAGCCCGTATTCCTCACCCGTTTCACTATATTTCTGTCAAACCATTTCACTCACCACGTTTGTTTGTGCATGTAGCCTAATGGGGGAGGAGACACAGAGAATGCGCTAGGTAGACCTGCGTCCAGGGACGGATTATCATTTTGTGGGCCCCTGGGCCTGCAATGACGCAGGGCCCCCCTACTATACCCCCCCCCCTCCAAAAAAAAAAAATCCAGTTAGTTTTCAGGTTTTTTGCCAGGAAATTTTGCTATGCAGGCAGGCAAAAACTCCACACCAAAACACATCAGAGGGACGGCACCCGTGCCATGGTTGGCAAGCGACGGCATTTGCGCACGGTGCAGCCCAAAGGTACTTTCTACTCTGCTGAAAGCGACTCCAATTCACTAACAACATCATAGGCTAAGACTGTTCACATTTCAGAGAAGTCTTTGCTTTCGACATTTAAAAAGATGTCGTGTAAAAGACCACAGGTAGGCCTATATTATTACCGGTACACAAAGAAAGTATATTTTGCCGCTTTCCATTATGCTGCATATTATCATAGGCTATGCGTCAACAATCTGGACAAAGAAAACAGTTGTGATGAGCACCTGCTTCCGATAGTTTTGTCAAAGCTCTCCAGTTCGTGGCCAAGCAGTGATCCTTTCCATGTAGCCCATAGAATAAAACGCACCGAGAAACCAGCGGAGCAGAACGTTTTGACACATGGAGTGCGTAATTGTATGACCGAGAACATATTATTGTAAAACGTGAAGTTACTTTCAAACACAAACATTTCTTTCTTCAAATTGAAAGGCATGCCTGTGCGCTAGTAGACAACAGATATCCAATACAAGAGGAAAGTCCCACAACAACTTAAATACAACTATACTGACTCAAGTAAATCAGCCTGCTAATGCTAATAAACGTAGCAGGCTCCATTATGGGATGCAATGTGGTTTTGTTTCATGAGACAGCCTGCCTTGGACACCATCAACCTCAGGCCACGAATCAATTCAAGTTTGTGGAACAACCCCATTTCATTCAACCATGCAAAAAATAGACTAATGTAAAGCCATGGTGTACATCAAACATACTCAATTTAAGCGCAAATCAAAATATCTCTTACCTTTTGACGTTGTCTTTGACATAGAAAATCCCATATAAATAATCCAAGCATGATAACAGAGCGATCATCCACCAATGCTAGAGTGTCTCTGACTGCCGCCTATTCAAACTTGTCTACAGTTAGGCCTATATCAAAATGACTTTGCTAACTCTGCCGTTCGAATTTGTTTTTCAATTCTATAGGTTTCGGAAATTGCGTGTCTATTGTAAAATCTTTCGGCTATTTTACCACTGCTGAAAGCTGCTCAAACATTTTCGGAAATAACATTTCCTTCTGCATCGCAGCCAATCGGGAGTGTGGTAGCTGTTCCCTGGTCCTATGTCCCCTGGGTCCTAGGTTCCCCGGTATGACAATCAATGATGCATGGGTTTGGTCTTCGTTCTCTGTCAGTATCAATTGCATTCTCCCAGTGCTATATAGACAGGACGCTAAATCTACTTTTTTCATCACCAGCCAAAGTGGTTACATGTTAATTTTACTAGCCAAACACACATTTACTAATGGGCCAATGTGGCTAGTAAGGTTGTCTCTTCTACCAGCCAAACTGAAATTTCATCAATATTTGGCCGGTTGGCTGTTGTTAATTTAGAGCCCTGTAGATATTGCATTACCAAATAAAATAACACTTTAAATGAGGGGATGATCACAGCGAATATGAAGAATAAAAAAAATAAGCTGGCCTGACACACACATGATGACTCAATTAGGCCTACTTGTTGATCAGACAGGGCTGTTTGCTATGTTTCAAAACCATTGCCATACAAAATATGCAAGTATGTAATACTTATATAACCAATGATTCGGGGGCCCTGCAATGACATTATTCAGGGGCCCATTCTTACCCCCAGGGCCCCTCATAATATAAGACAATATAGGGGCCCTGCCAGATACCAGGTTCCGGTTCAGCCAACATATGTTTCAGGGGCCCATTCTTACCCCCAGGGCCCCTCATAATATAAGCCAATATAGGGGCCCTGTCAGATACCAGGTACCGGTTCGGCCAACATATGTTTCAGGGGCCCATTCTTATCCCCAGGGCCCCCTCTAATATAAGCCAATATAGGGGCCCTGTCAGATACCAGGTACCGGTTCGGCCAACATATGTTTCAGGGGCCCATTCTTATCCCCAGGGCCCCTCATAATATAAGCCAATAGGTCTACAGGGGCCCTGTCAGATACCAGGTACCGGTTCAGCAAATGCAAGCCATTTGTCGGGCCCTGCAACGACATTATTCGGATCCCCAGGCCCTACATAACATAGCCTATACACCATTAAAGGGGCC
>NW_026945577.1:1188042-1200542 GCF_034702125.1 Engraulis encrasicolus | reverse complement strand
GTGTGTGTGCGTGTGTGTCTGCGTGTGTGCACATGTCATACACAACACAACACGCTACACACAAGTCTCGGTTTGTTCTCAGGGTCTAGTTTCGTATGTGTGTGTTTGAGAAGTTAATCTGTTAAAGGTGTATGACCTTGTGTGTGCGTGTGTGTGCGTGCGTGCGTGCGTGCGTGTGTGTGTGTGTGTGTGTGTGTGTGTGTGTGTGTGTGTGTGTGTGTGTGTGTGTGTGTGTGTGCGTGTGTGTGCGTGTGTGTGTGTATACATGTGTGGGCTTGCACGTGAACTTATGTGTGTGTATGTGTGTGTGTGTGAGTGTGAAGCAGTAGGCTACAGATTATAGTGCTGTATGTATGTAACAAAATAAATCCTCTACTATGTGTGTGTTGTGATGTCAGACGTGCGTGTGCGTGTGCGTGTGCGTGTGCGTGTGCGTGTGTGTGTGTGTGTGTGTGTGTGTGTGTGTGTGTGTGTGTGTGTGTGTGTGTGTGCATGTGTGTGTGTGTGTGTGTGTGTACACAAGCTGCGATATGTAGCTTACACATTAGAGTATTGTATGTGACAAAATAAACACTTACCTCTACTTTCTGTGTGTGCGTGCATGTGTGTGTACGTGTGTGTGTGTGTGCGTGTCTGTATGTGTGTGCGTGTGCGTGTGTGTGTGTGTGTGTGTGTGTGCTACCAGACTGGTGTGGACCCCACTGTTATACTGCAGGCCCGCAAGTCTCGAGAAAAGAAGAGGAGGAAGAACAGCCCAGAGAAAGAGGAGAAGAAGAACAGGAAGAACAGTCCGGAAAAAGAGGAGGAGAAGAAGAGAACAGCAGTCGTCAAACTGGTGGGTGTTACCCTTGGAGGTGTGTGTGTGTGTGTGTGTGCGTGCGTGCGTGTGTGTGTGTGTGTGTGTGTGTGTGTGTGTGTGTGTTGTGTGTGTGTGTGTGTGTGTGTGTGTGTGTGTGTGTGTGTGTGTGTGTGTGTGTGTGTGTGTGTGTGCGCGTGTGTGTGTGTGTAGCCATGTATACGGGGGTACTATACATGCGTCATACATTGTGTGTGTGTGTTCTGTGTATCTAAGATAAGACATGTAAGGGGTGTGTGTGTGTGTGTGTGTGCTATGTGTATCTAAGATATGACGTGCAAGGGGCGGGGGGGGCGGTGTGTGTGTGGCAAGGTTTGTGTGTTTGTCTGTTACAGCATATACTGTAGTTGCCTCACTATGCTTTTCAGCTTTTGTTTGATTTTCAGCTTTTGTTTTTGATTTGCTTCAGTAAATAAATCGCAGTGTGGCAGACTGCCATCATGGTTCAAAATGACGCTTTTGCACACCTCTGTTACTGGCGTAACGTAAGTACTTCAGGCCCCCCTGCAAGCTACCAAGAATGGGCCCCCGAACGGAAAAAAGAGGGCCTAATATCATGAAGAGGGGGCCCATTTCTTCAAGTCAAGGGCCCATGTGGGCCCCCCGCCTCGTATGGGTCCCCCTGCCTCGCAAGGGCTGCGGGGGTATACTTTACGCCTTTCTGTAGTTGGACAGGATATACCAGTGGGGTTGTCATTTGTCAAGTGTTAAGAAATCTCGCACACTTCTCGAACCTTCTTCAGTGACCGAAGTGTGGATGACCGAAACGGCGTATTAAAGTTTGTTGGTGGAATGGACAGTGTTGAGTATTGATTTCAGACCAGTGCATTCCACGTTGAGGTGTGACGATGCCCTTGCAAAGTTAAGTTGTGGTCCTCAACTTGTGTCACGTGACCAGGTTTGCGCCGTTTTCCCGCCATGTCGGCGAATTTCTGCTGCCGCTGCAAATTTCTGTCGCTAAACCAAAACCATGATTACATTAACCCTGTCAGTAAAGCAACATTTCTGCTGATTTGCCAAGAAAAGCGAAACAAGCAAGGGTAATGGCAAAAATTGTGATCTCACAAAACCATCCCTAAACCTAACCTAACCACAGGGCGTTATGGAGAAAATGCAAGTTGTGACGCACAAGCGCGATAGACGGTTCAAATAGACATGTTATCTTAATGCTCTGGTGTAATACCATTTTGAGTGTGCAGATAATATATTCTCTTCTATATTCTTTCTACGTTTCTTTGTGTCCAACTTCTGTGATAATTAATTTGTTT
Source organism: Engraulis encrasicolus (assembly GCF_034702125.1). Classification (NCBI taxonomy): domain Eukaryota; kingdom Metazoa; phylum Chordata; class Actinopteri; order Clupeiformes; family Engraulidae; genus Engraulis; species Engraulis encrasicolus. Next base: position 1,198,418 of record NW_026945577.1, on the reverse strand, counting down.
CAACTGAATAGTTGTGATATTGTGTTATATAAATACATTTATATAGCCCCTCTTGGCATGATATGTAGGCTATGTATGTGTGTGTGTACTGTACTTTACAACAACAAAAACCCCACTAACCTTTCTTTTCATCTGCACTTGTTCTGTATATTTCCTGTGCACTTTGTATCTGCTAGGGATGTAGGCTATGATAATGTCCTCGATTTTTAGTCGCTTTGGTTATAAAGTGTCTGCCAAATGTAATGTAAAGTAATTTTGATTGATTTGATTGATTTGAACAGGACATGGATAAGGGCATCTCTCACGAGGTGGTGGACGGGTCCTCCGTGCGATTGGCCATCCAGGACGGTGCCGGCGGGCCATTGGCTGAGCAGGTTAACGGACAGGTGTCGGAGAGTCACACGGATTGGCCGGGAGAGGACGCCCACTTCCTGGATCTGGCGGAGGGGGAGGGGCTAGTCCACTCTATCATCCTGGACTTCACGCCCGTCACCTTCATAGACTCAGTAGGAGCCAAGGCCATCAAGTCGGTAAGTTAAATTATATTACACTACATTACATTACACCAGTCACACTATATTACATTATATTACATTACATTGGGGGGCCCTGTGGCACAGCGCGCTAAGCCCTCCACATTTGGGCTTACATTGCCCACGGGGACCCCGGTTCAAATGCGGCCGGGGTAATTTCCCGACCCTGCCCTGTCTCTCTCTCCCAGTCATTTCCTGTCTACTCTCACACTGTCCTATAATAATAAAGGCCAAAAAGCCCCCCAAAAATATGTATTACATTACATTACACCCGTCACCTTCATAGACCAAAGCTATCCAGTTGGTTAGTTATTTACATTACTCTCACTACATTACATTACACGTGTTGTCTACCTTAACTGACAGAGTATGTTCTTCTGCATTGGTCTATCCCAACTCACAGAATGTCTTTTTGCACAATTACCTTTTCTATGTTTATTATCTCTATTATTTTATTTTATTTTCCCCACTCTGATGACTATTCCTGTGTTTATTTCTGTCTTGAAATGTCCATGTGGGCTTTTATGTATTTGTGTATTTATGTAAGCTACCGGATACCTCAATTTCCCCTTGGGGATCAATAAAGTTACTCTACTCTACTCTACTCTACTCTACTCTACTCTACGTTAAATCCACAAGGCCCTCAGACTACTTTCTACACTCTGCTGCTCTCTAGTGTAGAGTTGAGGAGGTGCAGGCAGTGTGGAGTGACATTCAGACACTCACATTCTCAACCTGTGACCTTCTATTTATCTCAATGCCTGTGACCTATAGAGAATGAATTCTAGTTACGTAATTTTCCTCTGCCTTTCTTATCTTTGATTACATTACATTGCATTTGGCAGACGCTTTTTTCAAAACCAAAGCGACTTATGATCGAGGACATTATTATTAGTGTTGCACCGATACCATTTTTTAGCCCCGATGCCGATACCCGATACCTGACTATGCAGTATCGGCCGATACCGATATCATACCGATACTACTGTTAGAAATTTATATACAGTATATATATAAAAAGTTACATAGGCTACTACTTGGATGTAACATCATTGCTATTGTGGCTTTGTCAGGCTGCTGCCTACTCCAGTAGAACTTTTTATACTTTTAAATACCTATGATATAAAAGAACTAAGATCAAGGCTCCGTTTAACTGTCATACTAGCATCTGTAAATGGTATCGGTGCCCTATTTGTTGGTATCGGCTGATACCGATACCACCATTTTAGTGCAGTATCGGGGCCCTGGCCGATACTAGTATCGGTATCGGTGCAACACTAATTATTATCATAGCTGACATCACTAGTAGAAACAAAGAGCGCAGGAAATATACAGAACATCAAGTGAAGATAATAGGTTATCTTTTCAACCAAAATGTGTGTGTATGTGTGTGTGCCTGCGTGTGCGTGTGCGTGTGTGTGTGTGTATGCACGCGTGTGTGTGTATGTGTGTGTGTGTGTGTGTGTGTGTGTGTGTGTGTGTGTGTGTGTGTGTGTGTGTGTGTGTGTGTGTGTGTGTGTGTGTGTGTGTGTGTGTGTGTGTGTGTGTGTGTGTGTGTGTGTGTGTGTGTGTGTTTGGTGTCTGTGCAGGTGGTGAAGGAGTATGCGGCGGTGGATGTGGGAGTGTTCATCGCATGCTGCAGCAGTAAGTTCCCCTTTCACATACAGCTTGAAAGCGACGTCACTTCCCCCGATTTCATGGGACTTCAACAGCGTTTTTAGCCAAAAATCGTAGCATGTAATCCAATGGCGGTATTAAAATGATATTTCGACCTTCTTCGAGTTGTGCCACGAGCTCCACATGTTGTTTCTGATATTTTTGTTTAATTTTTCGTACGAGCCCCCAAACTTTTTAGAAAGCTGTGTTTCTCGGAACAAAATATTGATACTTCTGCATGAATCATCTTTATCTAGCCTCTTAAACAGTGCATATAATGACAGAGATCAGAAGATATTTACTCGCTACCATGTTGTTAGATGGTCAGCTTAGGTCCCGTTAAATGTGGAACTAAAGGGCGGGACCTTCAAGCTCTATGGGGCACCTAAGTCACGCCCTTCTACTTCCGATCCGTGGGGCTGGAGCTCTCAAAATTTTGAATGAGAGTTAATGGAGCGAGTCAAGCTAAATCCTCATCCCGTTTGGCATGTGCTCCGGATTTCACATATGATGACAGTGGAAAGGTCTGGATTTGCGTCGTAAGACCACTCATTTTCGACACGCAAGCTTTTGTGCAAAACTGTGTTAGAGACTACACGTGCGCCTCGCATATCTGACGTGAACCGAGGCACAGCCAACCCTACCGCTGCACCGTGGCTTAAGTGGCTGTACGTCGGACATGCGACGTCTGTTGTGTAGTCCAAATAATTACATATTTTTGCACACACACACAACTCAAAAATCGCTTGCCAAGTGAAGTCAACAAGCACACCATTGGTTGTTATTAATTCTGAGGCACAGCATATGTGTGATCAACGGGGAAATACGAGGTGAATCGAGAATAGCTTTGATCAGTCCATTACAGCCCAGTCAAAAGTTTTTGCGTTGCCAGCCCCACAAGTCGCCCGGAAGGGGTGGAGACTTAGGTGCCTCATAGCCTACTGTATTTTCACACACTCACGCTTGCAACACACTCAAAGTCACAACTTTAGGGAGGAAGGCTGTCTCCATAGAAACGTTTCAGTCCCAGCTGACTGCTTTACCGTTCTATTGTTCACAATTGATTTGTTCTATCTCCATAGTAATGGTGTTAATGTGTTCTATCTCCATAGAAACGCCTCTGTCCCAGCTGACGGCTGTATTATAGATATTTGATGTGTTCTATCTCCATAGTAACGACTTTGATGTGTTCTATCTCCATAAAAACGTTTCTGTCCCAGCTGACGACTTTAAAGTTATATTGTTCTCAATGGGGCACCTAAGTCACGCCCTCTACTTCCTGGTTCATGGGGCAGAGGGAGTCAAAAAATAATTACTGGGCTTGAAATGAGTGGTTTCTCGACACCAATTCAAACATTGGACCTCCACTTATGCACCACAAGTCCACCACGACTCGCCTTGTTCACTTCCATTCAATTTTTTGCAACTGTCTGCCCCATGAACCAGGAAGTAGAGGGCGTGACTTAGGTGCCCCTGTGTGTTTTATACAAATGAACGGTTCTGTCCTAGCTTACAGCTCTAATATAATAATAATAGATAATTAATTTGTTCTATTGCCATTGTAACAGTGTTGATGTGTTCCAGCTCCATAGTAACAGCGTTGATGTGTTCTATCTCCATAGTAACAGCCTTGATGTGTCCTGTCTCCATAGGAACGGTTCTGTCCCAGCTGACCGCTCTGCAGTTCTTCGGCCAGGTGGTGTCCGCTGACTTGGTCTTCCCCACCATCCACGACGCCGTGCTGCACTGTCAGAGCAGGAAGTCCCGCCCTAATGGTGCCGCCAGCCAATGAGCACGCAGGAGCGCTCCTGATTGACAGTATGGTCACAGGGCAGGAGAGGACACTTACTGTACGTCCAACAACCAGGACGGATGTGATTGGTGGAGAGACGGAGGAGGAAGGGGAGGGACTGAGGAACCCCCTCAGCCTTCTTGTAAACATTCCAGAAGTGCAGAGCACGATCTTGCTAATTCAGCAGCCAGCAGAGGACAGTCCTGTGTGTGTGTTTGTGTGTGTGTGTTTGTATAGGCGTGTGTGTGTGTGTGTGTGTGTGTGCGCGTGTGTGTATACATATTCACAGAGAACGTTCTTGTTATATTGGTCAGAAAGCTGTATACAGTCGTAAGCAGAGTTGTATATGTACGTATGCGCTTGAAAGCTGTGTGCATTTAACTGTGTATGGAGTTCTTATTACAGAAGAATACCCAGGTCTTGAACTGAATAGAGCCCGAACAACATACAGTAGCACATGGAAATCGTTACATCAGGTGTATGTATGTAACTACATTTGCATAGAATATAACATTAGAAAACTACAGGCATATTTTTGTTACTACATGCGTACGTTGTGAAGGCAACTACAGGGCATCTGTGTGATTTAAGCAACTAAGTCTGAACTGTGTAGCACTCTTTTAACATGTTATGTTTTATGGTTTCCATACAGCAGACGTATAGAGTATTTATATACATACAACACATTAGCAGCCTTTAATTTCTCTGTTTGTCTGTTAAATCATGGATTTTCTTCAGCAGTCTTTAACAGAGTGTGTCTGTTAAGTATTTATCTTTGGCCATTTTCAGGGTAAGGGGAGAGAATTTTCCATAGCGAGAGTTGCTTCCGTTGCTGTTGTCAGGGTGTTTTATTTACAGAGCTGCTTCTGTTTCCATAGTTGCTGTTGTCAGGGTGTTTTATTTACAGAGCTGAATTCTGTTTCTATAGTTACTGTTGTCATAGTGGTGTGGGGGGTGTTTTATTTACGTCAGAGCTTTCTTGAGCACTTTCGCCAATGCTGAATGTAAAGTTTCAGTGGCCATCTTGTTTTCGGTTAGGAGAGTGTTTTATCTACAATGCCTGTTTTCGTTGAGTGTACATGTTTAGCTTTGACAGCCATTTTGTGGATATGTCGGCTAGGGGGGGATGTAAGTACAAGGAAGGCTGCTTTTTAATGTTACCTATAAATAATGTTTTATCTACAGTTAGATCTGAGATCGTTTGTTTCTTTGGCCATCTTGGGCACTACCTCTTGCTTTAACTCTCTGCTGTCGTGTGTGTGTGTGTGTGTGTGTGTGTGTGTGTGTGTGTGTGTGTGTGTGTGTGTGTGTTTGTGTGCGTGTGTGTGTGTGTGTGTGTGTGTGTGTGTGTGTGTGTGTGTGTGTGTGTGTGTGTGTGTGTGTGTGTGTGTGTGTGTGTGTGTGTGTGTGTGTGTGTGTGTGTGTGTGTGTGTGTTTGTGTGTTCCGTTCCTGTAAGGGTGCAATTCTTCATCTGGCTGGGAATGACCCAATGAAATATGCCCGAGTGAAACTGAACCGTGTGTGTGTGTGCGCACGCTCTTATGTGCGTTTATTGTTAAATAAAAAATCACCAGCAATCCGCAGCTGTCATACATTATCCGTGTGTGTGTGTGCGTGTGTGTTGAGCGGCTGTCTGTTAGCTGTCTGTCTGTCAGTTCTGTTTTACTTCTGATGTCAACATTAGCTTTACGTTATTTGCCAAATGCCAGTTATTCTGTAGTTCTGTTACTGGAGTGCATCGTGTGGTGTTTTTTTTATGTCTGTGCAAGGGGGCTAACCTAACCTGTGTTGCACTGGCAAATACATTATGGAGTGCTTCAGACATTACACACACAGCGATTAAACAGCAGTAAAACTGCCTATAGCATACCACTGTATCATATATTCCCATCATGTTGGCCGACAGACTCTCGAACGCTAAGAAACCCTGACTGAATTGAGCTGTGTGAGTTTGTGAGTGTGAGTGTATGAAAGTATTAGTGTTCAGGCCAGAGCTGTGTATCCTCTATCTATGTACAGCTCTGGTGAAGGTGCAACTTTGGCGCCACCTGGTGGTGTTTGGCGGCATCTGCCCTGGCCAGTACTGAAGCTGTGTCTCAGATGGTGCACTTTGGTCACACTGGGTTTTCTCAAAACCTAGGACAGTGTCCTTCCACTTGTGCTTGTCTCCTCGTACCAGGAAGTAATATGTCATGATGACATCACTGACAGCAGCATTATATTTCAACATCTTGCAAAAGCTCAATTGTAGAGTCTTTTTCTCATTTGCAATTGGGATGCTGAATGAAAAACAGTCCCTCAAAAGTTGGCTGACAGCTGGGAAACTTTATTGTTTTCTCCACGGAGGAGGGGCCAGGAGGCGGAACGAGGAGACGAGCACAAGTGGAGGAGGCAAGGTCACATTATTGTAATGCACTCTAAGTTTCAGTGCGTAATTTATACGGCACGCGCACTGAAACTTGAACACTGAAGAGCACCATTTTAGATCCATTAGGAGTGATGTGGTCTTGGGGGTGGGATTTAGGGCATCGTGAAACAGCAGCTCTGGATTTCGATTGGTGCTGTTTGTGCCACTCAAACACCAGCTGACCAATCAAGGAGGGCTATACTGTATAACAATAATGATCAGGGATGATATCTTGAATCTGCGTCTGTTTCAATCATCCAATCAGGGGCCTATTCTACAAAGCTGGTTCAGGTGTAAACCAGGTTAAGAATAGGCCCCTGGTCATCTAGTCCTTTAGACTTCGGCTGCCTTTCAATAACTCCATTCAGTTGTTTCTTCCTCTGGTTCTTGCCCCTCCACCTGAGAAAACATTCTCCACTGCCCAACAGAAAGATACACAATGGGTTTCTCATTTACAATCAGAGGCTGCAGAGACACCATCAGCTGCGTGTGCAGCCAGAATGTTAGCATACGAGAAATACCTGTATTTATTTTATTTTTTTAACTATTGAATAAGAATTCCCTGTATTGAATAAAAACACTGATATATAGAATAGGTGTCCCCTGTAGGACTATTGTAATAATAATGGTAATAATAGTTTAAAAAACTATTAACTCCAGGTTTGCAGTACAAGGCTGGAGGCCAGAGGAACAGCCGAGTAGTGAATTGGAAGGCAGCCATGCAATACATCTCTCATCAGTCATCACCAAAGACCATTACATTGAGCCGTAATATGGCAATGCAGTTTTATTATTTATTATTATTATTCTGCCCCCCTCTGCACTTCACTTCTGTATCACGTTTCCTGTTGATTTTTCGGACAAAATAAAAGTCTCTCTTGCATTTCTTGTGCCTGTGCTTACTTGAGAATGTATCAAAGACTGGTGTTCTTTTCTCTTGGTATTTTATGATTTTATTGATGAGAGTTTGAGAGGTGGACAGGAAATGAAGGGAGAGAGAGATGGGGAGGGGTCGCCAAAGGATCCTGGCCGGGAATCGAACCCGGGTCGGCCGCATGGCAGACGAGTACCCTACCAGTTGGCCACAGCAGGACCTAAAGACGTTCTAACACAGGGGTGGGCAACCTTCTTCATTCGAGGGGCCACTTCAAATTCTTCCCAGGGCCACAAAAGTCCTCCGAGGGCCATACTGTGAGCACAAACCAGGATTTCCCCCCTGCACTTTAGGCATATATTGAGGGCAACCACCTTTAAAACAGACCCCGCCTTCTCTAGGTCCCCTGAATGTATCGCTAAATGTGTCGTCCTTCATGTGAAACTGCTTAACATTAAAACTACAGGAGTGATAGTATTCAGGCTCCATGTCTGATTTCAGGCTTGACAGAGTTTGCAAAAATAAAAACATTGATGATAATTAGCCATAAGGTTATTCTTATATCAGAAAGTGTTACAGGTTCAGGGTTTTCTTCTCCTATCAGGCTTGAATAATGGTCATACACAGGCTATTAAATGTTTGTGTCAAAATAGGCCTACGTTACGTCACTATGCAGTATCTTGTCGTCGTCGTTAGAGCAGGGAAAAAAGTTCAGGCTCAGGATTTTTTTTCACCATCACCCCTGAAACTATATCGGGAGCCGGATAAGAATTCCCCACCCCTGATACTGTGCCATTTTAGGAAATGAGCTGATTTTCACCTCCCCTGGAGTTAAATGAGTTTTATCCTTTCTCCTGTACTTCCAGCCGATCTCCGAGTATGGCAGTGCGCATTTTAACTCAGGCAATTAACATAGAGCTATCTGGACAGCTTGTGGGACCCAATTCAATGTTCTATCAGCTTTAAGAAAACAGCATTCTACTGCAGTGTTGCCAGATGGAAAATGCTAAATTATACCAAAACCTCAAAATTATCGTTTTTGTGGGCTTTTTGGGAGGAAATTATCGTACAAGACCCAAATTGTTGTTTCAAGGCATCTAAATGAACAGAATGACAACTCTGAAATTATCGTACATAATGTTTTTCTGATCGTACAGAGGACAAAATGGACACTATGGTACAAATACAACAAGTACATCTGGCAACACTGCTACTGCAGGACAGTAAGATGCTACTACTACTAAAAAGGTGTACACCCAGTTGCAGCAGAGAACCTGCTTGACCTGTCCTATACCAAAAAAGTGCATCAGAAGATACAGAGACAAATTGCGTAATAGGTAAAGGATGTTTATTGTTTTACAGAATATTTTTAGGAAAGGTTACAGCAATGGAAACTCATCTTTCAACAGGACACGCATTCACACACAAACACACACACACACATACCATGGTCTTGAACAGACAACAGTCCCCCCCCCCCACACACACACACACTCTGGTAAGGTTACTTGCAGAGTAGATCACATAGCCCTGGGAAGTATACGGCAAAGCTGGTTCAGGAGTAAACCAGGATAAGTTAAGCAGTAAATCTTCTAATACAAGAGGACTCCAGACTCTTAGATGATTTACCTCTTAACTTAACCAGGGATGCACTTCTCGAAAGCATAGTTGCTAACTATGTTAGCTACTTTGTTGGTTGCAATGCAATTTCCCATTGGCAACTACTCAAGTTGCTAACTTCTAACAACTACGCTTTCGAGGAATGGACCCCTGTTTTTACTCCTGAACCAGCTTCTTACTATACCCCCCTGCTCTCTCTCACACACACTCTCACACACACACACACGTGCGCACACAGACACACACACAAGCTCCTTCCCGGGAGTGTGTTGTGTTTTATTAGTTGTAGGTCATGTAGCGTGGGGTGGCGCTGAACTTGGCGTAGGACTTGATGACCTTATTGACCGCCTCCAGGAAGTCCTTCTCTGTGGCGATCTTGCGCCGCGCGCGGATGGCGAACATGCCCGCCTCGGTACACACGCTGCGGATCTCAGCACCTGGAGACAAACACACGCACACACAATTAGCAATTAACGCACTGGGCCATGTGTGTAAGTGAGAGAAAGCGAGACAGCCATGCAAGCACTGGTGTGTGTGTGTGTGTGTGTATATGTAAGTGAGAGAAAGCAAGCATGCGTGTGTGTGCGTGTGTGTGTGTCTCACCAGTGCTGTTGGGACAGAGGCGTGCGAGCAGCTCAAAGCGGATGTCTCTCTCCACACTCATGGAGCGGGCGTGGATCTTGAAGATGTGAGTACGACCCTGCAAAACAAACACACACACACACACACACACATACTGGTGAAGATCACGTCCAAACCTGAATGAAGGTAAAGTGCAAAAGTACATAACCATGCTTTGCATCCTAGCCACATGGACAGTATTGCGGCTACCAGATCCAATTGTGGTTCAGCGCCGCTGTAGGCTAAGCAGGGGGAATTCAAGTTGACTTACGCGCACTCAAAGATGTAATGTCCACACACTCAACTCAGTTTCTTGAGGTTTATCACCATATCAGCGACTCCAATAGTCTTAACACCCCAATAGTCTTTCAAGCAAGGTAAAGCAATTATTCCAGAATTCACAGTTTTGAGTTGGTCCCTGCGATAGGCGAGTGCAGTGCGAAGTGCGGTACGAAAAAGGATGGCCTTCCCCAAGCTCACCCCACGCCAAACTGAACTAGCGCGCAGGTGCCAGGTGGGCACTAATTAAAGGGCCTCCAATTACGCACCACACATGCCCAGCGCCACACCCATGTCCAAGATAACCAATAAACAAAAAACACAAATTAAAGTAAACCAAATCCCCATAAAGTGTACCATAATGAAAACAAAAAATAAAAGAAAGTAATTATGGCTCTTACAGGCAGTCATGCGTAAGCAGTTAGGGCGTCAGACTTGTAGTCCAAAGGTTGCCCGTTCAACTCCCGACCCACCAGGTTGGTGGGGGGAGTAATTAATCAATTTTGTTGTGCAGTGAGCACTGTTTGCTGTGGCATCCAGTGTCACAACGACAGTGGGAGTTGAAGTTTCCCAGTTGGGCTTTCATTTTTTAG
>NW_026945577.1:1155542-1183042 GCF_034702125.1 Engraulis encrasicolus | reverse complement strand
GTTTGTCTTCACATCCATGGCATATAGGTTACCTTCAAACATTCTCATAATTGACATTCATCCTTTTCACTGTTTAACACTGACCGACATGTGACTCGGACTTGACTTGGACTCGGTCTTGTCTCGGACTCGAAACTCTTTTGACTCGGACTTGACTATCTTGGTCTTGGACTTGTCTTGGACTCTACAAAGGTGGACTTGACTACAGTCCTGCTAATAATACAGTCTCCCCCCTCTTAATCAGCGGCCATACCTGTGAGTTCATTGATCTTCTTCAGGAGATTCTGAATGTCATCTTCGACCTGCTTGATCTGTCTGGAGTATGTGCTTTGGCCCTGTTAGCAACAACAATAACACATAACCTCAAGTCAGATCACAAAAAACACAACCTACTTGCATCTGTATAATTGAAAGGTCCATTATAGAGTTCACAGATTCTAAATATTGTCATATTTCTGGAGATTCGAACAACAGATGTGACACATTCACTAGGCTACTGATCATGTCACCAAGGCTTGACAATCGGTTGTTATGGCCAACGTCAAAAAACGTTTTACTTACATATGTTTTCAAGAGCGCAATGTCACCTTCATCCAAAGCTGAAACAGAACACAACACAACATGCATTAAAATGACTATACATTTCTATTACAATGGTCATTGGTGGTTATAGCAGGCTCGTTGCTGCACAACCATGACTTAGCTACTTTGCTAGCTAGCTGCAACTCCACGGAGGTCTTCAGTGACTAGTCTATTTATTTTAGTCTTTACGGGTCTAATACATACCCAACATAAACAGGGATCTATTTAATAGCCATAACTAGGTACTTTTAACATCTCATTCATGTAGGCTACTTCATGGTCGTTTATTAAACTGGAAAGGCCGACAACAAAAATAAGGAAACATTGTTTAGCTAATACAGGCTAGCCGAGGTTTATCAACATGAAATTCAGTCATTGATTCAAGCCAGAAAACAGCTAATATACTCGCCGATGTCTAACCATACCTCGGATGGGTTTATCTTCCTTTTCCTCCTCTCTAAGTTTACGCTGGTCATCTCCTAAATAGTCAGGCATTGTCGGTTCCCGTCAGCTTCACTGCCGTTGCCAGTACACTGAAAATCTGCTAGTATTACACAGCAGGTTTTCTACGAGAGCTAACAAGAGTGATCAGCCAGCAAGCTTCCGGTACAACCGGACATGGATGAGGGAATGTAATAAATGACGAACATACTGCAAATTTGAAGAAAACACACTTTTTTATGAGCACTTATGTGTAATTTCAATGTATTATTAGAGTTTTAGTATGTAAGATCAATGTATGTTTGTTTATAGTAAATAGTCAAGGACATATCTCTAACGACGTTAGTTGTGGAACTAAATTATCACATACAGTGTCACCACGGATACATAAAACTGAGAGGCCTTGTCTAATTCACTTGCACTACCAGAATAGGCCCATGTGGTGTGTACCAAAACCGGTCAACATTCACCAACACCTACCCCTCTACGCTAAGGACTGTTAATATATGCAAACTGTAACCTGTTATGATAGTTTCTTGGGACAACTAAAAATCCGAAGATGCTGAAAGAAGCATTGGACGGCCAAGTAACAGTCGTGTGCGGTGCCATCGCCGGTGAGTGCTTCGGATAACAGAAATAGTGCTGAACCTGACACTTAGCCGGCTAACTAAGTTAAAACTATCTAACCAGTTTATCAACGGCACAGAAACAGCGTGCGTGCTCACTTGAAAGTTTACATAATACGAATTCGTTGTCATATAGAAGTGGTCCCATGAACCAAAGTCAAACCTTCAGGTATTCAAACTTAGCATTGCATGCACCGCAAAAGCGCTATTCGTCGTTGTCAGTGTGCGCATCGGATATTTGAGGCTGTTGACATTGACATTCTGTATGTATTGTCATTTTGTGCATATAGTGTGCTATATTTTGAGTTTTAGATTTAATGACATCTACGTAAAGCAATAGGGGAAGTTCTTGTTTAACACAGGTCGCTGGAATTTTATGAAGTAAGCCTGCAGATGGTGCGCACCCAAGACGCTCACCCAAGCATGACGCAAAAAGCATAAAGGGAAGTGGGGGGAAGTTTGAACTCTTTTAAAGCCCTGATGAAGGCCAATGTTTGGCCGAAACATGTTGGCAAATTTTAATGTTCAAGTATGAACTAGCTACATTTAATTAAAAGCTTTTTAATGAAGACGAAGAGTGCCTTGGATTTCATCATACCAAAGAGCATCTTCGCACTACAAAACACAACGCCGAAGCCCTCTGACCTACGCATTTGTTTAAGCCTGCAGATGGTATTGGTTCTTACAGTAGTTATTGTTGACCTTAAGAAAACAAGACAAAGACTTGTATATTTTCCAGTCATGTTAATGGGCAAATGATGACACACTTTTCTTCTTTCTCTCTCGTCTCCTAACACACACACACACACACACACACACACACACACACACACACACACACACACACACACACAGCTTCTATCCAGATCCAGGTTGAGCCGGTGGGCCGATGGTTCGAGGCCTTCTTGAAGAGGCGTACCCGGAATGTGTCGGCCTCGTTTCAGGAGCTGGAGGAAGAGGAGGAGCTGTCAGAGGAGTCTGACGATGAAGAGTTCCAGCTGGAGGAATACCCCCTGCTCAAGACCCTCGACCCCAAAGACTGGAAGGTAAGCCTGTCTATGAGTACCCCCTCCTTAAGACCCTCGACCCCAAAGACTGGAAGGTAAGCCCGGCTATGAGTACCCCCTCCTTAAGATCCTCGACCCCAAAGACTGCAAGGTAAGTGTAACGGAGGCTGACGGGCAGAGTTAGTGTGGAACGTTGGTAAACCTCCCTCCCGAAAGCCTCCTACAGTGTCGATGCCATTAGTGCAGCGGTATCGTACAGTGACTCCCATTTCCGGACCATTGTAGTTGACGAGGTGACAGGTTCGTGTCCCCCAGGGGGACGGACTGTGCAGGAACACCTCCGTCACACTGGCTCAAAAGTGGGCCCATGTGTAACTGAGGTGTCACCGCGCAGTCTGTCCCCCTCGTGCTTGCGAATTCGCAACCTCCTAGTCAACGCATCAGTTCGGGTATGGGAGGGAGGCACAGTACGATACCACTGAGCTAAAGGACCTGCCCGATAGCCCAACGCTACCGATACTGTGTATGAGGCTTCGGGAGGGAGGTTTACTAACGTTCCACGCCACACTCTGCTAGTTGGTCTCTGTTACACATGTTGCCAAGGGCTCTGTGCTCCATGAGGCTTTCAAGTGTAAAAAATATCTCGCACACCGTTCATTCCACCAGCAAGTAACTTTAACACAAAGTCGTTTTGGTCATTTCACCTGAATAAGGTCTGATGACCAATGCATTGTATGGTGTGAGTTGCTTGTTGGTGGAATAGACAGTGTGCAGGATCTTTCGTAAACTTGAATGACAACCTCACTGGGATACTATCCTGTCCACTACCCTGCCACTACAGTGGTGTGCGAAAGCGCCCTTTTTGAAATATTCCTAAAGTGTGATAGACTCTCCTCTTCGACCTTCTTTGTGAGTGCCATATGTGAGCAACTTGTAATTAGATAAAAAACCCGACCCTGAACCCTGAAGATGGCATCCATGGTCTCCAGAGCTATACTATAGGTCAGTGTTTCTCAACAGGGGTGCCGTGGCACCCTGGAGTGCCGTGGAAACGTGGCTGATGGTATGTGAAATTGACCTAAATAAATAAATAAATTATGTAATATAAAACATATTTGTCTAATTAATAAATCAATGCTTAGTCAGTGGAATCTTTTATCTTCCATTTACACACAATAAAGTAAATTTACACATAGCCTGTCTAAGACAGAGCTGCAACTTCGAACGTCTCCAAATTACTTTTCTAAGCTTTTGTGGTATTGGATGCGATGCCATGTTATGGCTTATTTATTGGGGGTGCCTTGAGATTTTTCATGAATTGAAAGGGTGCCTCGCCTAAAAAAAGGTTGAGAAACACTGCTATAGGTTCTTCCCATTATCCAAACTCCTGTCCTCCCTTGTGCTTGCAGCCTCGGGATGACGACAGACGTGTAATTCAATATCTGGCAAAAGTGCTATTCAAAGGTCATTTTCTCATTTGCAATCCTGATGTTAAATGGAGAAAATTCCACCAAAACTTGTTGTGGTTAAGCTGACAGTTGGGGAAGCATTATTGTTTCCTCCACGGAGGCGGGGAGACAACAAAGCGCGAGGCCACAAGCACAGGTCGAGGATGGAAGTTAGAATAATGGACAACACTTTATGGATCAGGTGCTTGAATGTTCCTTTTGAATTGTTGCATGTGTTTAAAGACTGGATGGTAGCCCGGTGTCCTGTCGAGCTGGTATGGTGGTCTACATGAGTGCATAGGCCTAATTGATATTGTGTGTGTGTGTGTGTGTGTGTGTGTGTGTGTGTGTGTTTGTGTGTGTGTGTGTCCTTGCAGAATCAAGATCACTATGCCGTCCTAGGACTGGTCAATCTGAGGTACAGAGCCACACAGAAGCAAATCAAAGCTGCTCGTAAGTCTTGCTACCTCCCAAACTCATGTTCTCATCTCTTGTGTATTCTCTCCACATTCTCATGTATATTTCATTGTTATGGCTCTCTATACATAAACAGTAGTAACCTACTTTACTTAATAATGAATGTGTTTTCTTTTAATTGTGATCTTGTGTGATGTGGTGACTTACTGAATTATTTGTTATTTAGTTGGATGCTCTCATTTGTCATCCACGCTCTCATGTATTTGTTACTTGTTATAGCTATACATACATATACAGTAGCCTGTTTGACTATAATGAAAGTATTTCATTTTAGTTATCATCACTGCTAATTTACTGAAGCATAACATTTGTTATTTCCTTGGATGATGTTTTTGGCTTTATCTAGGTAAAGAAGTTGCATTATTTTCTAAGTATCTTAATGAGAAACATAAATAACGTCGGTCAACACCACAACATAAAAAACTGAATTGACGAGCTTTAGCATCTTTGGTATTGAACGATAGCATCCGAAATTACACACTTATGTGTCATTGGCATCAAGACAAGTGAGGTAATAGTGCTGTGTCTGTGCGTGCGTCATCTTCCCTGGGCTATTGATGGCATACACTAGACCAGGGTTTCCCAAACTGGGGCGCGTGGCCTACCACAAGGGGGTGCGCGAGCTGAATGGAGCAATGGTGGATATGAGTGTTTTTATGCAGCATTAATGAAAATTAAGTAGTTGTGTGGTGAATTGTATGCTTGAGGAAACATCACGTCTATTGGAAATGAGGATTCCCTAAATGACTCTGCATAATGTGCAATGGTTTGTGCAGTGAAGCCATATTTGAGTGGCCATAATTACACCAAAACATTTGTTTTGGGGGAGCGCAAACCACATTGAAATGTACAAGGGGGTGCGCAAGTTAAAAAGTTTGGGAACCACACTAGACTAATGGGATTTATAAATATCCCTGCCTTGTCTAATGATAGCACTTGGCTTAGTGTTACAGATGCTTGCAAGTTTTTATTAGCATGGTTGTGTGTTGAAGTTTGTGTAGGACGTGTGTCTGAAGTGTTAGTTTATTGAATTCATATGTGCTTCTGTGACACTCCCTCGCTCCAGGGACTGTAATCAATTCCCTGTAAATAACCACAAGTCGCTTCGGATAAAAAGCATCAGCTAAGTGTTATGTGATGTATGTGAAGTGTAATGTTAATTAAACTAATGTATTACATTACATTACATTGCATTTGGCAGACGCTTTTAACCAAAGAGACATTCAATCGAGGACATAATCATAGCCAACATCACTAGCAAGTGTAATACTGTACATTAGTTCAATAAACATTACACTTAATACATGAATGTATGTGGTCCTAATGCTGTCGTCATCAGATAAAAAAAACAATAGTGGGTAGGGTTAAGGATACTTGCATGGTTGTGTGTTGAGGTTTATGTATGTTTGTCTGGCGTGTTATATTTTATTGATCTAATATATGTGGTCCTGATGCTGTGGTCCTCAGATAAAGCAATCGTGTTGAAGCACCACCCTGACAAACGAAAAGCTGCTGGAGAGACGATCATAGAAGGAGACAACGACTACTTCACCTGTATCACTAAAGGTACAGTAGAAATACAACGACTACTAGAATTATTAGAAATACACTGTAGAAATACAACTACTTCACCTGTATCACTAAAGGCACAGTAGAAATACACTGTAGAAATACAACTACTTCACCTGTATCACTAAAGGCACAGTAGAAATACACTGTAGAAATACGACTACTTCACCTTTATCACTAAAGGTACAGTAGAAATTCACTGTAGAAATACGACTACTTGCCTCACTGTATCATTAAAGTTGCTGTAGAAATACACAGTAGTATAAACTGTAGAAATAACGACTACTTACCTCACAGTAGAAATACACTGTAGAAATACGACGACTTGCCTCACTGTATCACTAAAGGTACAGTAGAAATACACTGTAGTAATACGATTACTTCACCTGTATCACTAAAGGCACAGCAGAAATACATTGTAGAAATACGACTACTTCACCTGTATCACTAAAGGCACAGTAGAAATGCACTGTAGACAACGACTACTTACCTCACTGTATCACTAAAAAGGTACATTAGAAATACACACCACTGACTTCATATGGGGCCATTTTTGTATGGGGAAAAGAAGATGATTTGAAGGTGAATTTGCCCAGCCCTATTTAAAATACTGTATACTTTCACAACACATTGTATTACGATTTCCTGGTTGTTGAATACCTTTTGAATTTTTTTCAACAACCAGGATATCATAATAAGATGTGTTGTGGAATTTGTTCCCTGTCTCACACACACACTCACTCTTCCACACCCTGTGCCCATGTCTCCATAGCAATAGAGACGCTGTCGGACCCGGTGAGGAGGCGGGCCTTCGACAGCATAGACCCCACCTTTGACAACGCCGTGCCCTCCAAGGGCGAGGCAAAGGACAACTTCTTCCAGGCCTTCGCACCCGTGTTCGACAGGAACGCCAGGTGAGGCACACGGTTCTTGCCAATATCACACACACACACACACACACACAAAAGCCCGGCCTCCTTGGAGAAAACATTTCTTACCAACTTTCTATCTAACCTGAACAACTTTTAGGGGACTTATAAGTAATTCGCAATTAATGTATTGCAATGAGTATTCTTCTTAGTAATTGACCTACGTATCCTCTACAAACTGAAAAAAGTTTTCTTATTGGATGTCACAGTTTATATTGATGACCTGGTTCTCTTTGTCAACCAACGACAGGTGGTCTACTGAAAAGCATGTCCCAAATTAAAACGTTTTCTTATTGGATGTCACAGGTTTGTATTGATGACCTCATTCTCTTTGTCAACCAATGACAGGTGGTCTACTAAGAAGCACGTCCCGAAGCTGGGCGGCCAGGACGCCACGTTTGAAGATGTGGACAACTTTTACTCCTTCTGGTACGTACAAGGGCGCCTGAGCACTCTTACCACGTGCGTGCGTCTGTGTGTGTGTGTGTGTGTGTGTGTGTGTGTGTGTGTGTGTGTGTGTGTGTGTGTGTGTGTGTGTGTGTGTGTGTGTGTGTGTGTGTGTGTGTGTGCGTCTGTGTGTGTGTGAGGACAACTTCTACTCCTCGTACGTACCAGGGCGCCTGAGCTCTCTTGTGATGAACTGGGAACTTTATTTCTGTCAGATCCACTCCCATCAAAAATGAGACGGGAAACAGAGATATATTTCAGAAGCTTAATTTCTGAATGCATACATTCGTGTTTGGGGGTATGGCTCTGTTCGGAGGAAGTTCCCCGGCTTCTTTATGACCTCCATGGAAGCCAATACAGGGAACAGCAGCATCCTCAGGTGGTGTGCCTTCCATTTAGCTGGAAAGGCGAAATACCCCCCAGAACAGAGCAAGCAACAACAACAACATGACATTGTTTGACAATGATTAGTCTGGTGGAGCAGGTGAGGTGGTGGGAGCAAAACAAGCAGCAAATAACAATGACAGGAAAACAAATTCGGTAAGTTTAAATAAAGCGTGCCAAATGTCAGCATCCAATTGCGAGCTGCAGCTGATTAACCAACCAGCTAGTAGGCAAAAGGGCGCGTTGACTACGTGGTCTGCCAGAACTACCGCAGGTTGCTCAATTTCTTTATGCAAACAGCAATATAAAGAAATAAAGTTTATATTTTTGGAGCTCAATCCCACTGTCTACTACTTTTTGTCTGGCACCTGGATAATTGTTTTGTGGATGTGCGCACCCCAACCTCCAAACGCCTGAGCACTCTTACCATGTGGTAAAGTGTAAATAGTGAAAGTGAAAGCCCATTGGGAAACTCCAACTCCCATTGTCATTGTGACGCAGCACTCCACAGCACACAACGAAATTGCATTTATGCCTCACCCGTGCAAGGGGGCAGCCCTCAGTGGCGCCCCATGGGGAGCAGTGCGGTGGGACGGTACCATGCTCAGGGTACCTCAGTCATGGAGGAGGATGGGGGAGAGCACTGGTTGATTACTCCCCCCACCAACCTGGCGGGTCGGGAGTCGAACCGGCAACCTCTGGGATGCAAGTCTGACGCCCTAACCGCTCACCCATGACTGCCCAACAAATAGACTGCATTTGTATAGTGCCGCCGCCTTTCCACTCCTTTGAGCACTCAAAAGCACTGACAACTCTTGCTTTGTTTAAATCCCGTTTGTGTTTGTGTTTGTGTGTGTGTGTGTGTACAGGTATAATTTTGACTCATGGAGGGAATTCTCGTACCTGGATGAAGAGGAGAAGGAGAAAGCTGAATGGTGCGCCACCTGTCTGCATTAAGATATATATTATATTATTATTATTATTATTGTTTTCATCTTCATTACATCATTGATATGAAGCTAAGTTTTTTTGTTATTCTGTAACTGTAACTTAATATAAATAAATAACTTAACTTAAATATAACTCAAGTTAATGTTTGTGCGTGTGTGTGTGTGTGTGCTTGATAGTCGTGACGAGAGGAGGTGGATTGAGAAGCAGAATCGAGCGTCCAGAGCGCAGAGGAAGAAGGAAGAGATGAATCGCATCAGAACACTAGTTGGTAAGTACACACACACACGTTATCGCATTAGGACACTAGTTGGTAAGAACACACACACACACACACACACACACACACACACACACACACACACACACACACACACACACACACTCGGTATCGCATTAGCATACTAGTTGGTAAGAAGAACACACACACACATACACTCTCTCACACACACACACACACACACACACACGTTATCGCATTAGGACACTAGTTGGTAAGAAGAACACACACACACACACACACACACACACACACACACACACACACACACACTCTCGGTATAGCATTAGCATACTAGTTGGTAAGAACACACACACACACACACACGTTATCGCATTAGGACATTAGTTGGTAAGATGATGCAAACTTTGGTCATAGGTTGGTTGGACCAATCTAGTAGTAAAAGCCGCATTATCATGTGTGTATTTTTTTGATGATTGATTAATTCTTGATTTATTATCTAATATATATACACAACCTACAGTGTGACCCACAGATTAGGATTTTTTTAATGTATGAGGTTATTTATGTTGGTGTGCATTTGCTGTAATAGTCATTGAAAAGTTAAGTTCTATAAGACTACACTACTATGCCATAACACAGGGCCTTTAGTAATGCACTATGACTTGGTCATTGCCACTCTGGTAACAGCAAACGTATAGCACCGTGTGTTAACGAGTTGATATTATGTACCATTTATTTAAAATCGTATTTTTGTTCTGATTGTATAGACACAGCGTACAGCAGTGACCTGTGGATAATGAATTTTGATATACAAGGTTATTTATTTAATAGTATGTGGGTGATTCTCACGAAGCTAAAAAAATCAATGGCAATGAGGTTTTAATGGTTAAATATGACAGGGATTCTTTTGATAATATACATTACTGTAGAGCAAGACGTGTACTTTCTGGCACACTAGTTCATTTTAAAAAATGTTATTTTTATTTTCCACTTTTTATGCATTTTATAGGCAAATTCTCATTACCGAAATGTGTCCCGACCAAAATTTCTGGTCTTTGAATTAGGTTAAAACATAATAAAAAAAATTAAAATACGTAAATGACACTACAAGAGCATTGGTCTATGTCTGAAGTTTCATTAAGTGTTCCTTGTTGGCAAATTAAATAATGAACACTAATGAATATTTCAAGAAAAGATCGTGTCCCCAAGTTTTTCTTCTCATTACCGCAATATATTTCAGAGCTACAATTAAAAGCCATCAGAATTTCAATATGAGCTGAAACTACCTACAATTGATGTGTACCAACAGGAGATTCAAGATGGCTACATGATTAGTCAGCCTTATTGTTTGCGCCTGTAAAATGTCACAATTTGTCTCAAAAATATGCAAATACGACAAAAGTGGTTCTCATTACCGAAATTAGTCAATATTTCAAAATGAAAAAGATTTTTTCATTTTAAACTTGCTTGGTAATAGGGTATTCCTTTTCAGAATTCAACAATGGTCATGAATTAGCTATGTCATAATTACTCAAGTTACAGTTAGCATTATTGTGCTGAGCCATCTCATTACCGCAATACACATTCTCATTACCGCAATGTTTTAAGTACCTTTCGGTGATGAGGATTGTCAATTTCGGTAATGAGACTCTATGGTGATTTACATTTAGAATACATTTTCATGACATATCCATTTCGCTTTTTATTTATTTACATTTTTAAACATGCAACTGCAACCTTAAATACAAATTATATTTTTGCAGTATAAATATTGTCACTATGTCACTTAATTACAGTTAAAGCACTTGATGAAAGTGTTAAGTGACATCGCATCCATTTTGGGTTAAAATATGCAATTGTATTGAATCAATATTCGAAATACAATATTGTAAGTAAACAAAGCAAAAGTAAATGCCTAACATATGCAATAGCTCTAATGGGGGTTTGTCTGTAAAAGTGATCATCTCCCTATACATTACATAGGCTAAATTGAGTGGTCATACAGGTGTTGTTCATAGACCATTTTTTCTGTTCTCATCCTTTCTGGCAAATGTTGTGGTGACATTTATATTTTGTCCCACCCTTGGAAGAACAACAATCGAGTATGGGCCAGAAACCCTGTTGTGAAAGTTCATTGAGAGCAAGTAGCAACTTAATTCTTGCTCATATGCCAATCCATGAATCAATATTCCACCCTCGAAATGTGGTCCTTTGATGCAAAAAAAATAATCAAACTGCCTAGTGATGTCACCCAATGCAAAGGCAATGGCAAACAACGAACCCAGCACTCGCAGTGAAGTTGTCAGATTGCGTAGATGGCAAAAAGGGAACAAGTTGGGAGACAAAATCGACTCACTTCAAGTCCATGTGCTTTTCCAGAAATTGACAGATTTTTTTTGCTTCCTGTGTTTGGTTGTCATACCCTAGTGGGTTTGAGTATTTAAGTATCCTTTTTTACTAACTTGACTTCCTTCCAAAATCTAAGTTTTGGATCCAATTTGATCTTTGTTAAAGGGTGGCACAAAAGGCTTGGCATTTGAAATAGCAGTGAATAGGCCTATTTAGCGAATTCAGCGAGAAGTATTAGTTTTTAGAATATTTCAATCAAAACTAGTAAGAAGAATCATTTGGAGGAATGCTCTAGTTACCTTTCCCAAATTAGAAACTCCTCATGCATGTTTTTTGCAGCCTTTAGGAAGGTTTCAGCCCTCATACTCTGATCCTTAAGCCAATGCTCAAACACCCATGTACCCATCTTTTAGTCATGCTGTGAGTTCTTGATGTCCTGGGTAAGTGGAAAGGTAACGGGATCAAAACAGCCTCAAAATGCACTTTGCACTGATTTAGCTGAAAATGCCCATGAACAGCAATTCAAAATTCCAAGTCTATTGTGCCACCTTTTGACAAGTATCAAACATGCTAGAAAATGAAAAGGAAGTTAAGGTAGTTCAAAGGAACAATACTGCAAGAGAAGAGCAGGATTTTGCAACGTTTTAATTTTGTTTTTCATGCACCCTATACTAATTATGGGCATGTCTGATATTGTCCTGAAAACCAACACTTTTTCTTTTTAAAAAATGTGAGTGAAGTGAAAGCCCACTTGGGAAACTACAACTCCCATTGTCATGATCCAGCGCTCCACAGCACACACATGAACACTGCACATTGCACACAACAGAATGGTAGTTATGCCTCACCCGCATTTATGCCTCATCCCCAATAGCGCCCGAACGGGAGCAGTACCATGCTCAGGGTACCTCAGTCATGGAGGAGGATGGGGGAGATCACTGGCGGGTCAGGAATCGGGAGTCTGATGCCCTGACTGCCATTAGTGTGCAATGTGCAACTCAAACAGTTAGTGGTGTTCAGTGATATTTCATAACACATAACGTTCATAGTGAATTCCGGCTTTGGTCCGGACAGTATTATGGTTAGGGCTGCACGATTATGGAAAAAAAAAATCATAATCACGATTATTTTGGTCAAAATCATAATCACGATTATTAATCACGATTATTGATTTTTGCTGATTTTTTTGAAAATTATAACAAGATGAAATATAACCAAGAATGAATTACATACGGGATGAGCAAAATAAAATGAATTGTAAAAATTATGTAAAGGCAATAGCATGAAACTTAAGTGGACAGATTTCTGGCCAGAAACACCAGCCTGTCAGTATGTTCTGGCTTCAAGGACGCTCTCAAAAGTATGTCACTATTGCCACGATTAAATCACGATTAAAATCATGAGTTCGATTTCACTATTTTATCACGATTTTGATTATTTTTCGATTAATTGTGCAGCCTTAATTATGGTGATACTTTACCGAAAATGTACCGAACTGTGACCCTAAAATCAAGGTGTACCGAACCATACAACCTACTCTAGTCATCTCCTGTTCCTTCTACTTCCTACTTCCTAGTTGCCGGTGCGCGCCGAGTCAGAAAAAAAGTCCAGTGCACGACCTCGCACTGCGACATGATTTCCCTTCTCATAACAGATTTAGATTTCTGGTCCACTATAGATTTTTGGCTGGAGAGATCAGTGGTGAGTTGTGATATCATATTCAGGGTGGGGATGAGGAGTGGGATGTATGCGCTTCATTGGGGTCATCAGGTGGCTACCCTCCGGTGTTTTGATGATGGACGAACTATAACTATAAAGGGCAGTCATGGGTGAGCGGTTAGGGCGTCAGACTTGCATCCCAGAGGTTGCCGGTTCGACTCCCGACCCGCCAGGTTGGTGGGGGGAGTAATCAACCAGTGCTCTCCCCCATCCTCCTCCATGACTGAGGTACCCTGAGCATGGTACCGTCCCACCGCACTGCTCCCCATGGGGCGCCACTGAGGGCGGGTGAGGCATAAATGCAATTTCGTTGTGTGCAGTGTGCAGTGTTCACTTGTGTGCTGTGGAGTGCTGTGTCACAATGACAATGGGAGTTGGAGTTTCCCAATGGGCTTTCTTAACTTCAGAGTGCACCCCTTGGCCTTCACCCCTTGTACTATGATGTTACTTTGGTGCCCAGGAGGGGCCTCGCCTATTCACCTACTGCAGGGGTGGGGAGCCTTTTTCATTCGAGGGGCCTCTTCAAATTCATCCGAGGGCCGTAAAAGTTCTCAGAGAGCCGTACTAATAAAACAAACTAGGATTTCCCCCAGCACTTTAGGCCTATATTGAAGGCAGCCACCTTTAAAACAGACCCCACCTTCTCTAGTTCCTTTGAATATAACTTAATTGTATTGCAAATGTATTTTCTAAGATTCCTTTACAAAATGTGTCATATTTGGCTGGGTTAAGTCTTGAATCCCAATATCCTTCAGTAGCTTAATGAATGGTTTTATATAGAATATATTTATCCTCTTATTAGGTGTCATTTGATTAGTTCTGCCCTGGAGGCTCTGTCGTTGTGCTAATAATAAAAACAAATAACACATCATTTACTAATATTTGGCTTTAGTTCAATTTATTTCTCCTTATTCTCATTACCGAAAACTCATTCTCATTACCGAAACGTATCCCTCATTACCGAAAAATGAGCCACTTAATTGGAAAAAAAAGTACTAAACGAAAACTGTATTCATGTATATTTTTTATGAACACAGTACCTTTCATGTTTCTTTCACTTCAGTATATTTTTGGACCGAAATTGTAGGTTTTCACTGATGTATTCTAAAATTAAAGAGGAAAACAAATGATCCTATTGCGGTAATGAGGTAAAATGGTAAAATTCTTAACTAAAATAATAAGAAAAAAAACTTTTTTGAGTGTTTTATGTAGCCCCTAGTACAACTATCAATATTCAATGAACACAACTGCTAGAACAATTAAGTGTCCTAATACATTTCATGAAAGAAAAAAATTGCGGTAATGAGCATTTTAGCAGACATGGACCTATAAAACGTTAAAAAATGTGTTTTAAAAAGTTGTCAGGTAAGTTGATATTATTGTGCTTAGTAACTGTACACTTTGATGTAACTGATTCAAAAAGAAATTCAACCAAAAAAGCATTTTGAAAAAATGGTTGTCAAAACACCTTTGTTGCACGTTTCGTGAGAATCACCCGTCTGTTATTTATTTAATATCATCCATTTTTTCTGATTCTATAGACACTGCGTACAGCTGCGACCCGCGAATAAAGAAGTTTAAAGAGGACGAGAAGAACCGCAAGGAGTCGGAGAAGAAAGCCAAGGCAGACGCCAAGAAGAGAGAGCAGGAGGAGAGGGAGAGGGTGAGACACACACACACACACACACACACACACACACACACACACACACACACACACACACACACACACAGACAGCAAGAAGAGGGAACAGGAGGAGAGGGAGAGAGTACGTATACACGCACGCACGCATGCACGAAGAGAGAACAGGAGGAGAGGGAGAGGGTGAGATGTACACACACACACACACACACACACACACACACACACACACACACACACACACACACACACACACACACACACACACACAGAGACACACACACACACAGAGACACACACACACACACAGACAGACAGCAAGAAGAGGGAACAGGAGGAGAGGGAGAGAGTACGTATACACACACACACACACACACACACACATACTGTATACACACACACACACACACACTGCCTTTAGTTCTACACAATCGTTTCGATCTGAAAGAACAGGAGGAGAGGGAGAGGGTACGATATACACGCACACGAACACACCAAGAAGAGAGTTTCTCTGCCCAATCAGAGAGCAGGGCAGCGTGAGATCATAATAGCCAAGTATTCCGGCCCCAAGAAGAGAGAACAGGAGGAGAGGGAGAGGGTACAACTACACGCACCTAATCGCGCCACTTGTGATTAGGTCTGGTGTTAACCAGGCAAGTATACAGTGCCACAGCAGCCCAATTTGCCATGGTTACCCGGGAGACACCAGCGCTCTAAAGTTCTACAAATGACAGTTGATCAAGGTGCGGCTGGCACATTGTGGTGCCTTATTTTTCTAAACTGTAGCAACTCAATTAATCTAATGATTTGCCAAAGTTTTGTGCATGTTTGTCGGTGAAAGATTGTATTAGATTTTGTCTTTGAAGAAAGCAACTGGAGGTTAGAGTGGAGACTACAGCTCATTACCAGTCCAGCTCAGGGATGTCAAACTCAGGCCCGGGGGCCAAATTTGACCCGCAGAGCCATTTTATTCTGCCCGAGAGATAATTTCAAATGTGCTATGTCACAAGATGTGCAGACACATTTGAACTGACAAATGTGATGGAAAAGAGTGTGTGTGAAATTTCACTATCAGTATGAAGTGCATGCATGCACAATTATAGTCATTTTTAAAAAATAATTGTTGAGTTTGGCCCGCGACTTCGTTCCAGATTTTGATATAGAGTGTTATAATAACGTGTGTGTTTGTGTGTGTTTTCTTCCAGGCGCGTCAGGCAGAGATGGAGGTTGCTCGTCTGGCTAAGGAGAAGGAGGAGGAGGAGGCCAAGCAGGCCGCCCTGGTGGCCAAGAAGGAGAAGGACATGCAGAAGAAGGCCATCAAGAAGGAACGGCAGAAACTCAGGACTACATGCAAGGTAGAGAAGAGGGAGGCGTGTGTGTGTGTGTGTGTGTGTGTGTGTGTGTGTGTGTGTGTGTGTGCGTGCGTGTGTGTGTGTGTGTGTGTGTGTGTGTGTGTGTGTGTGTGTGTGTGTGTGTGTGTGTGTGTGTGTGTGTGTGTGACAGAGAGAAACTCAGGACTACATGCAAGGTAGAGGGAGGGAGGTGTGTGTGTGTGTGTGTGTGTGTGCGCGCGCGTGCGTTTGCGCAAGGTACATGCAAGGTGTGTGAGTGAGTGAGAAACTCAGGACTACATGCAGTGTGTGTGTGTAACTCAGGACTCCATAACTGTATTATAGTATCAGAACTACATTGCAGAGAGTGTGCTGGGGTGTGTGTCTGTGTATTGATTGAACTACCTTTTGATTACGGAGTGTTTAATGTCATTTGATGCGCGCACGTGTGTTGTAGAACTGGAACTACTTGGCAGACAGCGTGGCGGAGAGTGTGATGAGGTGTGTGTCTGTATTGATTAAACTGCAGTTACCTTTGATTGCGGTGTGTTTAATGATCTTTGGTGTGTGTGTGTGTGTGTGTGTGTGTGTGTGTGTGTGTGTGTGTGTGTGTGTGTGTGTGTGTGTGTGTGTGTGTGTGTGTGTGTGTGTGTGTGTGTGTGTTGTAGAACTCTAACTACTTTGCAGACAACGAGGCGGAGAGTGTGAAGATGATGGAGGAGGTGGAGAAACTGTGTGACCGCCTGGAACTAGTCAGGTGAGGAGACAAAATAATGATAATAATAATGGATATAATTAAATAAAAGTATTATTAATAATGATTATCACAAAATAGTAATGTGATTGTGGAGGAGGTAGAGAAACTGTGCGACC
The DNA here is from genome assembly GCF_034702125.1 of Engraulis encrasicolus. Classification (NCBI taxonomy): domain Eukaryota; kingdom Metazoa; phylum Chordata; class Actinopteri; order Clupeiformes; family Engraulidae; genus Engraulis; species Engraulis encrasicolus. The sequence goes on along the minus strand of NW_026945577.1, from coordinate 1,166,026 downwards.
GCTTGGGACTCATCAGGTGAAGAGATAATATTAAATAGAAAAGAGAAAATATTATTAATAATAGTTATAATAAAATAATAATGATGGGCCCTGCCGTAGCCAACTGGTAGGGCGCTCGCCTGCCATGCGGCTGACCCGGGTTCAATTCCCGGCCCGGGTCCTTTGCCGACCCCTCCCCATCTCTCCCCATTCGCTTCCTGTCCACCTCTTACTCTGTCCTATCAAATGAAGTCGAAAAAGACAACAACAAAAAAACTTTTTAAAAAAGAGAGGAAGAGATACAATATGATAATAATAATATGATGGTAACACACGCATCCTCTCACTTCTCGTTCCAGTCTGCAGTCCCTAAACGAGGTGTTGGCATCCGGCAATAAGGAGGACAGCAAAGCAGCACTGGAGAAACAGGTACGGATGGCAAGAGGGTTGTGTGCGTGCGTACGTGCGTGCGTGCGTTTCTCAACAGGAGTGGCTTGTGTTAAGGGCACTTGAAAAGTCAAAGAACATAATTCTCCTTAGGTGGCATCTATCTAATGCAGGGGTGGGGAACCTATGTCTCGAGGGCCATTTGTGGCCCTTGAAGCTGTTTTATCCGTTCCCCGACATCTTTTTAATGTTATGCAGCTTCACATGAAATATGACATATTTTATGAATGAATCTTAGAAATTACATTTGCAAGTTATATTCAGGGTATTTAGAGTAGGTGGGGTTTGTTTTAAAGGTGGCTGCCTTCAATATACAGCTCCAGGCCACTTTATTAGAATAGCATGAAAAAGTTGATTTATTTCCATAATTCCATCAATAATGTTAAACTGTCATGGATTGTAGATTCATGGCCCAGTTGTTTAACTATTCCAATCATTCATTTTTTTTCTTTTTACATATTTTGGCCTTCCAGCTCAAAAAACCCATGAATTGGGGAATTTGCATCATTAGAATATTGTAATAAAATCACAATTTTCTTCATCAAAATTCGTTTCACATCAGTGCACATCAAATCAGTTGATCATCTGGTACTTTCTACATAACATGCAATGTTCAATACTTGGTTAGGACTCTCTCTGTCTTAATAACGGCCATGATGCATTTAACATTGAAGTCAATGGCAGAAACAGTGCATGGGAGTAATGGAAGCCCAGATATCCTTGATGCTTTGCCGTCAGCTGTTCTTGTTTGTTGACCTGGTGTCCCACACTTCACTCTTCAATATACCCGTAGATATCCATGCTACGTTTTGGTGTTAACTCACCAGTTTAATTCTAACTCACCAGAAATAAAACCCCATTCATTTTCAATGGGGTTTCATTTCTGGTGATTTTGTGTGTGTGTTTACAGGTTCAGGAGGGGAACTCTGTTCTCCAGCGCGAACGTGAGGTGGCGGCTATCTAGTGTGTGTGTGTGTGTGTGTGTGTGTGTGTGTGTGTGTGTGTGTGTTTGCGTGTCTCTACAGGTCCAGGAGTTGAACTTGGTTCTTCAGTGTGTGAGCGTGAGGTGGAGGTGGATGTGTCTAACGGTGCTGCAGGGTTTAACTCTGCATGTGTGTGTGTGTGTGTCTACAGGTGCAGGAGGTGAACTCTGCTCTTCAGCGTGAGCGTGAGGCGGAGGTGGCGGCTATGTAACGTGTGTGTGTGTGTGTCTACAGGTGCAGGAGGTGAACTCTGCTCTTCAGCGTGAGCGTGAGGCGGAGGTGGCGGCTATGTAACGTGTGTGTGTGTGTCTACAGGTGCAGGAGGTGAACTCTGCTCTTCAGCGTGAGCGTGAGGCGGAGGTGGCGGCTATGTAACGTGTGTGTGTGTGTGTGTGTGTGTCTACAGGTGCAGGAGGTGAACTCTGCTCTTCAGCGTGAGCGTGAGGCGGAGGTGGCTGCTCAGCAGGCGGCGCGGGCGTCAGCAGAACAGGCCAGCGGAGGGGGAGGGGGAGGAGGACGCGGAGGATGGAACGAGGACGACCTCCAGCTACTCATCAAGGCAGTCAACCTCTTCCCTGCAGGAACCAACGCCAGGTAGAGTGGGGTGTGTGTGTGTGTGTGTGTGTGTGTGTGTGTGTGTGTGTGTGTGTGTGTGTGTGTGTGTGTGTGTGTGTGTGTGTGTGTGTGTGTGTGTGTGTGTGTGTGTGTGTGTGTGTGTGTGTGTGTGTGTGTGTGTGTGTGTGTGTGTGTGTGTGTGTGTGTGTGTGTGTTACGGGACTCACTAATTCGACGCCCTTTCAGTACTTACCGCTTACGTCATACGAGCCTAAACCTAACCCTAACCCTAACCTTAAATCGCTTGTTTGAAATGTTTGATTAGCATGTAACGTACCATGTAAGTACCGAGAGGGCGTCAAACTAGTGGGTGTTACGTTACGTTATGTTGGGAGGGGTGTGTGCGTGTTGGAAGGGGCTGTCGACCTGTTCACTGACAGAACCAATGCTAGGCGAGTTTTGTTGCGATACGTTTTCAGTGTCAGCTGCAATTCAGTGATTTGCTTCTGTGGCGCCATTTAAGAACTAGAACGGGCACTCGGTAGAGCGCAAACCTTCGCCTACGCCACTTATTTTTTTCTGGCCATCTTCAGAGTGTGGGGCATAACATTCTCCAAATTTTGGTGTTAGTTTCATTTAAATCGGACCGGAATATCGTAATATTACATTTTTGGCCCATTCTTGACCTCTTATTCAATTCAGCATGCACACGTTGTTCTGGCATATAGTGCTAAAGTGTCGTTGGTGAAGGTATGCGCTCGACAGAGTGTCCATTCCATTTAGTCTAGTGTGGAGATTGTGGTGGACACATTTCTGAAATGTGTCATTTTTTTTCATAAAAATCGGTCCAGAATTGACCGAGTTAAGATGAGAAACGTGCATTTCGCAAGGTCTTGACCCCACTGACCGTTGACCCCCAACCGCTAAAAAACGTATGGACACCACCATGACGTGTGGCACATCACAAGATCGGGAATTGAATTCTGCACATCTTGGCACTGGTTTCAGAAAAATCGGATGCCAATTAACCGAGATATCGCAAATTTACGTTTTTGACCTTTTCGTGACCTTGACCTTTGACCCAATCACTCCCAAAAAGTAATTGATTGTTCCTTGGGTCATGACCAATCATCCCACTAAATTTCATAAAAATCGGCTCAGTTCTGTCTGAGTTATACGAAGTACAAACAAACAAACAAACAAACATATTCACAAATAAATAAATAAATACACAGTGGTCAAAACATAACCTTCGCGACAAAGTCGGCGAAGGTAACTAGTGGTGTTCCACAGTGTTATGTTGTGTTGTGTTTGCCAGGATTGCGTGCCATGTCTGTGTTTGTGCTAACTTGTTATTGCAGCACAGAATAGCACTTTTTATTCTGTCTTAACTGAGGTGTGTGTGTCTTCTTCTTCTTCTTCTTCTTCTTCTTCTTCTTCTTCTTCTTCTTCTTCTTCTTCTCAGATGGGAGGTCATTGCCAACTACATGAACTTGCACTCCACCAGCGGCCAAAGGCGAACCGCCAAAGACGTCATCAACAAGGCAAAGAATATGCAGAAACTAGGTAGGAAAACTGCCGTTTTTATAACACACACTATAAAAATGCACTATGCAAGGAACCTGTAGAGGCTGGGTAGTCTTGACAACTGCCTTCTTAATCCATTGTAGTCTGGAGACACATATGTATACGCTGCATTCAGGTTCTTGAGATTTGAGTTTTTTTCATTAAAAATGTGGGTATGTTAGAGATTCAAGATTCAAGATTCAAGATTCTTTTTAATAGTCCCGAAGGAAATTTGTCTTGGACATACATAGCTGCCACATACACACAACATACACATGACGCCAAAAAACAACAATAAACACACACATACATAGAAACACTCAAGTGCATATCCACCACAGCCCACCACCCACATACATGGCATTACAGGATGGTAGTTGTTAATGACCTGCGTTCATTAGGTTAACAGAAACAGGGACAAAAGAAAACCTATACCTATTCAAAAACCTTTTCTTGTTTTTAACTGGTACTCTGAATCGCCTGCCAGAGGGTAGCAGCTCATATTCTGGGTAGAGCTGGTTGAATACATTATAAGGCCAGCTTTTTAAATGCAACGTATCCCATGTTTGTATGTGCTTAGGAGGCTGAGATATTTAGGATTTAATAGGCAGAGAGCACCCTGGCTTTCCCAAAAAGGGCTTAGGCTAAGATGGGTTAAAGAGCATTGTCACAGCGCAGTGCATGCGCGTTCAATCTGTTCAGGGTTCCCACGGGTCATGGAATTTCTGGAATATCATGGAATTTCCTGAATGTTTTTCCAGTCATGGAATTTTACCATTTTGCATGCACAGTCATGGAATATCATGGAATTTTCAGTTACAGTTGTGTAAAAGAAAAAAACGTTTTTGTTTGGTGTATGACGTTGTTTCTTACTACAACGCTTCGCCAGAGACAGTTTGGTTTTGCGCTGTAATGTGCAACATTTTAGAATGCAATGAGCCCAATGAAGTCTGGCGGTGGCTTGGTGTCGGCTCTAGGTGTGAAGATAATCTTCAGTTTTCACACTTAAAAAATTATTTGTAACATTTATTTTTACCGAAATGGTCATGGAAATTCAGTTTTTTTGGGTCTGGAAAGTCATGGAAAATCATGGAATTTTCTATCTGAATTAGAGTGGGAACCCTGTCTGTTGTGTGTGTGCGTGTGCGTGTGCGTGTGCGTGTGTGTGTGTAATCTGTTGTGGTTGTGTGTTCCCCCTCCAGACCCCCACCAGAAGGACGACATCAACAAGAAAGCCTTCGAGAAGTTCAAGAAGGAGCACGCAGCCGTTCCCCCCACCGTAGACAACGCAGTGCCCTCCGAGAGATTCGAAAGTGAGTCACACACACACACACACACACACACACACACAGCAGTTCCCCCCACCGTAGACAACGCAGTACCCTCCGAGAGATTCGAAAGTGAGTTATACACACACACACACACACACACACACACACACACACACACACCAGCGCTCGAAATTAACGGTGTCCCGACGTCCCGGGGACCATAAAAAATGTTGTGGGGACACAAAGTTATCATTTCTGGGACAATGCCGGGACCGTCCAAAAATATAAATGAAAAGATTCTGAAAGTAGGCTATTATATTTGCAAAGCCATTACACAGGGACATTAACTCAACACCAACCATCAGCGAAAATAGCAACAGAAAACGTTCCGATAACCCTCCGCATTGTGCTCTAGAATGTTGATTAAGATTTTGCAGCTGCGACTGCAAGCGCGTTGTTCTTCGGACTGCTGCTGAGAGGTTGTCCCGTTGGTTATGCCATTTCACCCTGAACTAGAAATGCTCTCAGAAAACGGGCTCTGGATTGTTGATTTTGCAAGCCAATAAGGATATATTCTAGTAGACATGGTTAAGCTGTGAGAGGAATGGAGTTCGGGTTTGCTAATATGTCAGGTAAGCAAAGCAACAGCCCCAAACAATGCGCAGTAGTCTGTTGCCACCTGTCGCGTGCTTATCCGCCCAAAACACCAGAAACGCGAGCTGGCTCTAAAGTAGATTAACCCTCATTCATAAGCTTACATATCAGAAACTGCCTATAAATGACTTTCCAGTAACAAATAGTTAGGGAAACGGCAAGCAAGCTAACAGAGGTAGTTGTTAGCCAAGAACGTCAAGCAGTTTCATTCAAATGTGGCTGGAAATGAAGGCGCTATATTCTGAACATTGTCATACAAACGCAGTTATTTAATTAATGTTGAAGTATCCGTGTTATTGTTTCTGCGCTGGTAAAAGCAGAAATGCCTAGTAGCCAAGGTCAAATTGAACAGGGAAAAAGTCCACCTTGACTTCTTTGATTACAAGCACGAAGAACGTGCTTCAATTGTACAGCATTGCCAGCGCATTGTTTCTCTCCAATCCCTCTCTTTCTCCCCCTCCCTTCACTCGCCATGCTAGCCTCTCTCCCTCTCTTTCTCGAAAGTGAGGTAGTTCTAGGCCTAAGTGTGCGGTCGTAGTTTTTTCTCTTGTGCATTTATTTTTAGGTTATCAAATTGTCTTGATGATAATGTCATGTGAATTTAAAGAGGAAAGGAAACGTCTTGCAATGCGTTGTCATACTCCTAATGCGGCCCAAAAACCTACCGCATCTTCTTCCACCTAGCCTGATTATCATCGACTTTCACATCTCTTCGAGACTGGCTGAGGCTGTTGCATCACTAGGAGGGCACGGCCTGGCTATCTTCCACCAGCATGCCCATCACAACCAGTGGCCAAAGTCAGACTAGGTTAGACTTTTGCCACTTTTTAACTAAAGCTAAACAGACAATTGTTATTGATATGTAGTAGACTAAATGAAAGCTGTTTTTTCTGTAGGCTAAATAGGCTACAACAGAGTAACAGGCTGGCTGCAATAGAGTCTACAATAGCCTACATGATGGGTAGGCTATTGGTGCATAAAGCAATCAGTTTGACAAATATAATGTCATTGAATGCAGATTACCTCATATCACCATGCTCATATATTCTTGAAAAACGAAATGTGCACGGTTACTCAAGGCATTTTTCTATACAAGGCACAGATGTTTTAACACACCCTCGTTTTTTCTTAAAAACCTGAATTCACAGTTGCACTGCAAAAAAAAAAATCATAGTCACACATAATTTACCACTTATTTAGGCGCAAAAAAATGGGGACACTTCTGGTTACATTCGGGACAATACAAAGTGCAATCCGGGACCATTGCGGGACACAAAGGAAAAAAGTTAATTTCGAGCCCTGACACACACACACACACACACACACACACACACACACACACACACACACACACACACACACACACACACACACACACACACACACACACACACACAGCAGTTCCCCCCACCATGGACAATGCAGTACCCTCCGAGAGATTCGAAAGTGAGTCTCTCTCTCTCTCTCTCTCTCTCTCTCTCTCTCTCTCTCTCTCTCTCTCTCTCTCTCCCCATGGCTAACTCCCCTCTCCTCTCCTCTCCTCCCTCTCTAGGTGCTGCGGATGGGAAGGCTGGGGCGTGGACAGGTGAGGAGCAGAAGCTGCTGGAGCAGGCCCTGAAGACCTACCCTGTCAGCACGCCCGAGCGCTGGGAGAGGATCGCTGAGGCCGTGCCCGGACGCACCAAGAAGGACTGCATGAGGAGATACAAGGTGTGTGTGTGTGTGTGTGTGTCTGTCTGTCTGTCTGTGTCTCTGTCTGTCTGTGTCTCTGTCTGTCTGTGTCTCTGTCTGTCTGTGTCTCTGTCTGTCTGTGTCTTTGTCTGTCTGTCTGTGTGTGTGTTTGTATTTGTGTCTTTGTGTCTGTCTGTCTTTGTCTGTCTGTCTTCCATTAGTGTCTGTTAGTTATTTATTTTCTGGGAAGATTTTCAACAAAACACAAAGGGGGGTCTGATCAATATGAGTGAAAGGGAGAGGTGTTTCTGAGGATAGTTAGGCTACTTTGCAATTGTTTATTTTTTATTTTTAAATGACCCTCCCCTTGAAATGAAAAATTGTTGGTTGGCCCTCCCCTCAACAAAGAAAAAAAAATAGCAACACCCTTCCCCATCTTCCTCCGGTGACCCCGAATAAAAAACGACTGTCCCTTAGCTGCTTATTAGTAAGTAAGCGATCCACATCTGAATTTGCTGTGACTGAAAGGGACACTGTGCAGGAATTGGAAATGGTCAGAAAAGGTACTGCAACTATGCTGCTCATTGGAACTGGGTTGCCTATTGCCAAATTTGATAATTTCATGGAAGTTTGTAATAAACTAACATTTTCTAGTATGACCCAAGTACAGTCAATATTGCAGCTAAAAATGGCCATTTCTGTAAATTCAAAATGGCGGACCATGGGATCCCCCTTTTCATGTATGAGAAGTGCAGTTTTTCCAGTCATAATGAATACTTAAGATTTGATGGTGGTGGTAAGTATTCATGAAAAAGGTAACATTAGTGGATGAGCAGCATGAATTCTGGAAATAAATGACAAAAAATATTACACAGTGTCCCTTTAAACCAGGGGTCCCCAACATTTATGGATCTGAGGGCTACTTGGGGATATCCGAGGGCTACTGAGAGCTACCCGAGGGCTACTTTCTTCAAAATACTCTACCGATATCTTGACATCTTTCTCAAGTCACATTATGATTGAATGATAGTTTGCTTATTAGGTTATAAAAAAAATCTTTATTGGTTATAAATAAATAATATCATATTTAGATGAAGAAAAGTATTAACTGTGACTTAAGTCTTGTTGTGCAATATCTATTAACATCCTTGGTGGGCACCTCAGAAGCTCTTGGAGGGCTACTTGGCGCCCGCGGGCACCACGTTGGTGGCGCCTGCTTTAAACTGTACACTGCTGCAGAATTTAACAGTTTACTGTTTTGCCTCATGTCTCTTCCCTGTTTTTCTGCTTCGCGTCCCTCATCTCTCCCATCCTCTCGTCATCATCATTCCCTTTATCTTCACCCCCATTCTTTTTTCAATCTTTCTCTCTCCCCCCTTTCTTCTCCCCCTCTTCTCCTCTTGCCATCCTTCTCTCCTTCCTCCGTCTTCTCCTACCTCCATCCTTCTCTCCCCCCCATTTTTCTCTCAATCTTTCCTTCTCTCTCTCCTTTATTGTCTCTTCTCATCTTGCCATCCTTCTCTCCTTCCACCATCTTCTCCTCCTACTTCCATGTTTCTTTTCTCCCCCTCCATCCTCATCTTTGCATCTTTCTTTCCTCCCTTCTCCTTTTCTTTCTTTCTCTCCCTTCCTCCTCCCGCTCTCCACCCTTTTCTTCTCCCTCATCTTTCTCTCCTATTCCATCCCTCCATCTTTCTTTTCCCCCTTCCTCCTCCTCCATCTTTATCTTCTCCCTTACTCCTTCTCTCTCCTCATCCCTCCATCTTTCTCTCCTCCCCTTTCTCAGGAGCTGGTGGAGTTGGTGAAGGCTAAGAAAGCGGCCCAGGACGCGGCAAAGGCTAAAAAATAAACACCAGGAAGACAAGACAAAACAAAACTCACAAACACAGGAAACCAGGATTCACACACACACACACACGTACTGTACTGTACACACACCACGCGTGCACTGCACTCACCGATACACACGTACATCAAATTACATTACGTCACAACAACACATACACCTCTGCTCTTTTACCATTATTGTGTTGGTCTTTATTTTATAATAAAAGTTTAAATGAAATCTACAGAAACATACATATTGTTTTTATTGACTTGAAAACACTTGTTTACAATTTACATGAGCTGAGGGGGATATTCCTTGTAATAACTGAAGAACTTTGTTGCAAAATGATGTACCATATATCCATTTTGGAACATTTTGGGAAATTGACATTTTTTTGTATTGGGAATTGCATCGCAAAATACATTTTATAAATTTTTTTCATAAATGACAGGACACCTGAACATAAATTCCCAAACATAAATTTCCAATAATAAAATGCAAAATTCAAAAAATAAATGTTAAGTCATTTCGCAACAAAAGTCTTCAACTCTTCTGTTAAAGTGAAATTCCATAATTTTTTTGGAAACTGGTATTTTCTTGGTTTTATACCTGGAGTTAAATATTTCAGTTTTGCCTTTCTTTTCTTCGCTTCTTCAAAGCAATGCAATGCAACTTCTACCTCCAAGCCATCTTGGAACTATGGGTGCCTTCCATTATCCAAACTCCCATCCTCGACGTATGCTTGTTTCCCCCGCTGTCAGCCTAGTCACAACAACTTTTGGGGGACATTTCCCAATCAACATCCCAATTGCAAATGAGAAATGAAAAAGGACCTTTGAATTGCGCTTGTGCGAGATATTGAATTAAACTTCTATCTTCACGAGGCCACAAACACAAGGGAGGACAGCAGTGTGGATAAAGGAATTTGCCTTAGAAGTATTATCACCAGACAGAGTATGGCTAGACGAACAGGCGAAAAGTCGAACTCAATTGTTTATCTCCAGGGGAGGTGGAAAAAATTGCATTTTTTCCAGAAATTATCAGGTGCAGTGTCACTTTTAAGTACATATACAAGTAAATAAAGTCTTGATAGTATATAAGTTAAGTAATAAATCTGTTCAGTAGAAGAGCCTCGTAAAGCTGTGGTCTGGAGCCACATTGTACTAAAGTAGATGGTTACTAATGTACAGTGATGGGCAAAATGGATTCATGAATTACAATCTAAAAGCGACTTGAAAGGCGCTATATAAAACGTATTATTTATTATTATCATCTATGGGCCACATATTCCAAATAACCTTTGTTGTACAATTCAACCAGGTGATAATTCAACCAATCAATCACCTGGCTAAATTGGACAGGTAAAAAAAAAAGTAATTTGCAGACGAGCATGATGTAAAGGAGTATGTATCCAACGCCAATGCAAGTCAAGTCGTGGTCTTCAATGCCACGGAAAAACACTTGTCACATGACACCATTTGCACCGTTTTCCCGCCTTGTCGGCGATAGACTGTTCAAAACGGTATGTTA
>NW_026945577.1:1098042-1150542 GCF_034702125.1 Engraulis encrasicolus | reverse complement strand
CCGCAAATAATCGACTAATCATTGGTCGACCAAAAAAAATTATAGTCAACCGAATCCCATTGGTCGATTGGTCGCAGCGGAGGAAAAAACAAAACAGCGTCTCGTCAAAGTGCTTTCAGGACTCTTAACTTGAAGGGCGTGACAAAGGAAGACGTGTTGTTGATTTGTTTGACAAGGATAGAAGTTATTTTGACCATGTCTGGAAGGAGCTCTAAAACATGGGGTTATTTTTTGAAAAGGATACAGATTACTGCTCGTCAGCCAATGGTCACTAACGTCCGGCAAGAAGAACTACGCGAATTCGAATGACAGGTGCGTTTAATTATGTAAGTTGACCACCACGGCAGATGCTGCTCTCCTCTCCCTCCCTCTCTCATACACACGCACCCGTACACTACCCGGCACCGTTTGCTACAATACCTCACTCGACTCGTTGATTCCATTGGTTGACAAAACTCCAGGGAGCCGCCTGCATCGGTCTCGTCTTGCATAATTATCCATTTATTGCAGACGTGTAAAAAGTGAAGTCGTGTCGGCGCATATTCTGAAGCTCCAAAATGCTATGTTGTAACGTCATGGTGCTAAGTCGCACTTTGTTAGCTTCCATACCACTTTGCTGTACAATTTTACTCCGTGCTGGCCAACATCCAAGAACCACCACCAGATATGAACATATATTTTGGGGTGTGTGTGTACGTTAAGTCATTCACCAACAAACTTATCAGAATTCTGTTTGCTGCCCTGAACGGCAAGAACTCTTGTCAAGACTCCAGTTCAGCGATAGCTAAACAAAACCAGCGTGGGTCATTTAAAGGGGGAAACGCTGCGCATCATTTAAGACCATAAACAGACACGAAGTGCTTAATGGACATTCCAGTGAACAACTATACAGTAATGCTGCAACAAATGTCGAAATAGATGAAAAGGTATGACAGTCGACGCGGGGATATTGATTCTGCCCTCCAGTTGGGCTACTGCTTTCAGACAGCGAGCGGCATCTCTACCATAGGCAGTTTGTTTCCGTCACCGAATATTAATTTTAATTTGTTTTTTATTTGTGTTTTACAGGCTAAAACTATGTGAATTCGAACTTCGAATATTCATTAGGCCTAGTAGGGCTCATCTGGGTCAAAATGGGATGTGTAAACAAAAAATATATATATTATTATTTTTATTTTTTTCGAGGGGGCGATTAATCGATTAGTCGGAGTAAATGACGACCTTTGGTCGACCAACAAAATCCTTGGTCGTGGACAGCCCTAGTGTCCTCACCCCCTTCCGCTGCCAGTACTATGCGAGGTCCCTTGTAGAGTGTGTGTGTGTGTGTGTGTGTGTGTGTGTGTGTGTGTGTGTGTGTGTGTGTCCTCACCCCCTGCCGCTGCCAGCACTATGCGAGGTCCCTTGTAGTGTGTAGTGATGTACTCCACCAGGTCTCCTCTGTTGATGGTTCTGAGCAGAGAGAGAGAGAAGGATGGATATGGGTGGCTGACATGCTACTGAAAATACACACTTTTCCCCATTATATTTCATTTTCTGATGTCCTGTTGCATGAAAATTTTAAAAACGATGAATAATTGTTAAAGTGGTAGAACTATTACAGGCATTCCATTATTTTGATTAAAAATTAACCCGAGATATACATTTTAAGGGCGTAACACAATTAAAAAATATATATATTCTAATTCCTAAAAAAAATAGATGGAAAACATTGGGGGAAAAAATTGAAAAAAATAAAGCACTTAGTGGTCCGTGGACTTTCGCCTAATTTTTGCCATTATTGGGAAAATGTGTCCTGCGGTGTGACATCATTGTAACATATACAGTGCCCTCCATTATTATTGGCACCCCTGGTTGAGATGTGTTTTTTAGCTTCCAATTATTATTATTTTTTTCTAAATAATATGGGACCTTAATGGAAAAAAAGAGAAAAATCCAACCTTCAATACAAGTGCATTTATTCAGTGGGGAAAAAATCCCACATAAAGAAATAATTATTTGACATCAAATAATGTGTGTCACAATTATTAGCACCCCTGTTGTTAATATTTTGTACAACCCCCTTTTGCCAACAAAACAGCACCTAATCTTCTCCTATAATGTTTCACAAGATGGGAAAAGACAGAAAGAGGGATCTTCAGCCATTCCTCTTTGCAGAATCTCTAAATCATCCAGAGACCTGGGTCCTCTCCTCTGTACTCTCCTCTTCAGCTCGCCCCACAGGTTCTCAATGGGGTTGAGGTCTGGGGACTGAGATGGCCATGGGAGGAGCTTGATTTTGTGTCTGGAGAACCATTTCTGTGTAGATTTGGCCATATGTTTAGGGTCATTGTCTTGCTGAAAGACCCAGTGACGGCCCATCTTCAGCTTTCGGGCAGAGGGCAACAGATTTTGATTTAAAATGTCCTGGTATTTCAAAGCATTCATGATGCCATGCACCCTAACAAGCTTCCCAGGGCCTTTGGAAGCGAAACAGCCCCACAGCATCACTGACCCACCCCCATACTTCACAGTGGGTATGAGGTGCTTTTCAGCATGCGCATCTTTCGTGGCACGCCAGACCCACTTAGAGTGTTTGTTGCCAAAAAGCTCAATCTTGGTCTCATCTGACCAAAGCACACGGTCCCAGTTGAAGCCCCAATATTGCTTGGCGAACTCCAGACGTTTGCGTTAATGATTGTGGGTGAGGAAAGGTTTTCTCCGTGCATGCCTCCCAAACAGCTTGTTGGCGTGTAGACAGCGCCTGATGGTTGATTTGGAGACTTTGTGACCCCAGGATGCTACCATTTGTTGTAATTCTGTAACAGTGAGCCTTGGAGATCTTTTGATTTCTCTTACCATCCTCCTCACTGTGCGTGGTGGCAAAATAAACTTGGGTCCTCGTCCAGGCTTGTTTACCACTGTTCCAGTTGTTTTGAACTTCTTAATTATTCCTCTCACAGTGGATATGGGCAGCTGCAGTTGAGTGGCAATCTTCTTGTAGCCTCTGCCTGACCTGTGAAGGTCGGCGCACATCTGCCTCACTTGTATGCTGTGTTCCTTTGTCTTTCCCATGTTTAAGAGTGGATAAGAGAAATGGCCTCGGTGTCACATCATATTTATACCCCAGGGAAACAGGAAGTGATGAATTACTAATTAAATGTTCCTACATACTCTGGTAAACTTTGTAAACTACTGTAGAAATGACAGAAATGCTTCAATTATATTTATTTCCTGGGAATTGTTAAGGGTGCCAATAATTGTGGAACAGGTGATTTAATGAAAAATAATTATTTTTTAGTCAGGGATTTTTTTTATTTTCCTACAATTCATTTGAGTTGAAGGCTACATTTTCCTAACATTTTCAGTGTGACAGTATTCTTCTGCAATAAACACTGAATTTATTTTAAGGCTTTTAACACATCTCAACCAGGGGTGCCAATAATTATGGAGGGCACTGTATAATAAAATGATTAATTTTATGCACAAACATATCCCCCATGCTCTTTCTACTATTGTTTCTTTAACCCCCACCCCACACACACACACACACACACACACACACTACTACCCACCCGCATCCCCCCCCCCCACACTCCTATGCATCGTACTGGCAGACAACTGTGATTTCACTGCATGGTTTCACTGAATTACTTGTAATAATTGTGTGAATGTGACAAATAAATCTCCTGGTATCCTTATATCCTTGCATGATACATGAAAAACAAGTAAGTATTGAGTAACACATTGCATAAGCATGTCACACCGCAGGACACAAAGTCACACCACAGGAAATTCACTGCATTGTGGTCATTTTAATCCTTCTGTATACATGACTGACCTCTGAGCTCATGCTAACGAGATAATGATATTGTGTTTAATCTTAATATGCGTTTCATTTATAAAAAACTTTTATTTTCCTTCTATAAGAGCAGTCACACCACAGGACACCATAAAACGAACCTAAGCATTGGGTGACAGAAACATTGCAATATGTAGACATATAAAGAGGTTAATAGTCACTGTGGAGAATTTTGGTGATGTTAGAAGACAGAAAAAAACAGTATGAAACCAATAAAAGAGTAGTTGTTATAAGTAAAAGAAAACCAATGTAAAACTCTATATACATACAAGAATACACTAGGAAGAAAAGGATCATAGAGTCATGAGTCTGCATATGGCCAAATGACACTCTAGGCCAGTGATTTTCAAAGTGGGGGCCGGGGACCCCTGGGGGGCCGCGAGGGAATGCCAGGGGGGGCGAAGCAGGTTGGCAAAATAAGTACATAGTACATAAGTACAAATAAGTACACATAGTATTAGAAAACTGTAGACCTTTAGAAAAATGTGCCTACATGAATAGGCTATGTCCATGCACTTCCTGCTGTTTGGACATGATGGGAAATGAGTTGACTGATTGGGGACTGATCATTTTCTTCTTTACAATGCTTATAAATATTATGTTTTCTGTAGTACTTGGGTTGGGTTTAGCAGCAGCACAGAAAAAATAGCGTGGCATGGCCCGTGTCAGGGGGGCCTTGGCTGGACAGCGGTATGTGGGGGGCCTTGTCATGGTATTAAAGTTTGGGAACCCCTGCGCACAGAGACAGAGACAGAGGCATACAGGCAGAGGAACATGTAGGTGCAGGAGCAGGGAGTGATCTAATTAAGGAGGTCTGGTCAGCGGACACAAATGATGACAAATTGTAACTGTCTTTGTAATTATGTTAGCTTATCCGGTTGTGTGAGCCCTGGCAGGAGGTGGATGCCGAATGGATGCCAACAAACAGCTGAATGATCGGTTATGGTTTTTTGATTATGATTTTGATAAGTGAGCCAGTCAGTATTCTTTCAAGGTTGTAGTACATACTTGACTCTGGGTCTCAGTACGGTGTGGCAATAGAGTTCAGTCTAGTGCAATAGCACATACTGGATGGTCTTGGAGGGGCACAGTGTGCTGTGGTGTAATATAATTATCAGTTATCAGCTCCTTGATAACAACATTCTGATGACATTACTGAGAGTCGTAAGTAACTGATTTTGGTAACAACAAGCTTAGTAGAGAAATATTACTAATACTATTCAAAAACTCATCTGAAGAGGGTCTGAACGACTGTGAGCAATAATAATGCTAGTGTAAGTTTTGGTTACTGAATGCTGAATGAACACATTCTAATGCAAGGTGAGGGTCTTAGCATTTCAATGCAACTTATTTCATGTTTTTCTGTCCTTCAGAGGTTGAGATACAGCATGTGGGCTTTTACAAGCTAAGGGCACCTCAAAGAGACTGGGGTTATACTAGAATCTCTGGGCACCTTTTCCCAAAATGGGCTGCAGCATTTAGCGGGCATTTTTTGCAGGTGCCTTAGGTGTGGTGTAATATAATTTAGGAAGATAGTTCAGTACGTACTTGATGTTCTCGGTGGGTCCCAGGATGGTGCGTCCCAGTGCCGTCTCCTGATAGGCTGTGGCGTGGAGGTAGTCGAAGACCACTTCCTGTAGGTTGGTCTCCACTTCCTGCATCTCCCGCAGGATGACGCCCCTCTCCCGCTCGATCTCCGCCTCTCCCAGAGTGCTGTTCTGGATGATGTCCGCCAAGATCTCCACCGCTGGAGGGAGAGCGAGCGAGCGAGCGAGCGAGCGAGCGAGCGAGAGAGAGCGAGAGAGAGAGAGCGAGAGAGAGATGGGAGGGAGAGGGGGGGGGGGGGGGAGACAGACAGTCAGACCGACAGACAGACAGACAGAGACAGACAGACAGACAGACAGAGACAGACAGACAGACAGACAGACAGACAGACAGACAGACAGACAGACAGACAGACAGACAGACAGACAGACAGACAGACAGACAGACATGACACCCACAATAATATAAGTGAAGAATGCTAAACTGTGTCCAGACCAATCCAATCTTTAACGTGCTAATAACACTGTTCTCGTGACGTGTAGGCGTTCAGGTGTGTGTGTGTGTACCGCGTGGGAGGTCTTTAGAGAATGCTTTGGCGTAGTAGACGGTCTGTTCTCGTGACGTGTAGGCGTTCAGGTGTGTGTGTGTGTGTGTGTGTGTGTGTGTGTTAGTACCGCGTGGCAGGTCTTTAGAGAATGCTTTGGCGTAGTAGACGGTCTGTTCTCGTAACGTGTGTGTGTGTGTGTGTGTGTGTGTGTGTGTGTGTGTGTGTGTGTGTGTGTGTGTGTGTGTGTGTGTGTGTGTGTGTGTGTGTGTGTTTGTGTGTGTGTGTGTGTTTACCGCGTGTCAGGTCTTTAGAGAATGCCTTTGCGTTGTACACGGTCTGTTCTCGTGACGTGTATGCGTTCAGGTGTGTGTGTGTGTGTGTGTGTGTGTGTGTGAGTACCTCGTGGTAGGTCTTTAGAGAATGCTTTGGCGTAGTAGACGGTCTGTTCTCGTGACGTGTAGGCGTTCAGGTGTGCTCCCATGTTCTCAATCTCCAGCTCCAGGTCCAGCTGAGAACGCTTCCTGGTGCCCTGTCAAACACACATAGAGTGCGTTACAATATGCGCAGGGTTCCCACCCCTTTTTCATGAACAAATTCAAGCACCTTCAAGCACCACATTTTCAGTTTTCTACCACCTGTAGAATAGGTTGTGTTTGCCCATGTCAGGATGATGGTCATAGTAAGCGCAGTGGGAGGGGGTGTGGGGGTCCTCCCCCGGAAAAAAATGTGTTTTTAAAATGCCATTTCCTGCATTCGAATCAATTTTTGGGTGTTGAATGGCAAATCCCATCTGACATCTCACTCCCTCCGATTTTTTATGTACCTTAACAATTTATTTCTATTATTTGGTTCATTGAGTTTGACTTGACACAAATTTCAAGCATTTTCAAGGACTTCACCAAAAATTCAAGCTTTTTCACAACCTTGAAAACACTTAATTGAAATTCAAGCATTTTCAAGGAATTCAAGCACCAGTGGGACCCCTGTATGCGACCTTGCCTCCTCCACTTGTGCTTGTGGCCTCACCCCGCCTCCTGGCCTCTCCTCCGTGGAGAAAACAATAAAGTTTCCCAACTGTCAGTCTAGTCACAACAACTTTTGAGGGATTGTTTTTCATTCACCATCCCAATTGCAAATGAGAAAAAGACTTTACAATTGAGCTTTTGCAAGATATTGAAATATAATGTTGTTGTCAGTGATGTCATCATGACATATTACTTCCTGGTACAAGGAAACAAGCACAAGTGGAGGAGGCAAGGTCGCATATTGTAACGCACTCTCTCTCTCGCTCTCTCTCACACACACACACACACACACACACACACACACACACACACACACACACACACACACACACACACACACACACACACACACACACACACACACACACACACACACACACACACACACCACCACTATTC
This sequence comes from Engraulis encrasicolus, assembly GCF_034702125.1. Lineage (NCBI taxonomy): Eukaryota > Metazoa > Chordata > Actinopteri > Clupeiformes > Engraulidae > Engraulis > Engraulis encrasicolus. The sequence continues at coordinate 1,143,188 of NW_026945577.1, read as the reverse complement.
ATGCAAGGGTATAGTTTATGGCCTAGACGGCAGGGGCATGTCCCCACTTCTTCTGAGATTATCCGGACCGTAAGTGTCCCCACCACTACTTTACAACAAATATAATGTCAAAATATTAACCCTGGAATGTGAGGCACTTTGTTTTGGTTCATTATTATGACTGCTAACAGTAAATCTGCCAATATAAAATAAGAGAAAGCCTATAGTATTGACACGGCATCTCATCAGTGATGTTGATCGAGGAAGGCTTCAAGCACTGCAGGAGGGGGTGTGCCCTTTGAGTATGTGTGAGTGAGTGAGTGAGTGAGTGAGTGAGTGAGTGAGTGAGTGAGTGAGTGAGTGAGTGAGTGAGTGAGTGAGTGAGTGAGTGAGTGAGTGAGTGAGTGAGTGAGTGAGTGAGTGAGTGAGTGAGTGAATGTGTGAGTGAAATTGAAAGTGCGAGTGAGTGAGTGAGTGTGCGTGTGCGTGTGAGTGTGTGAGTGAGTGAGTGAGTCCTTCCCATTATCCAATCTCCCGTCCTCCCTTTGTGCTTGTGGCCTCCTGATGACGTCATTGACGACAGAGGTTTAATTCAACATCTTGCAAAAGCGCAATTCAAATGTCATTTCCTCAGTTGCAATCGGGATATTAAATGGGGAGAAGTCCCCCAAAAGTTAATGTGCCCAGACTGACAGCGGGAAAACAAGATCATTTTCTCTGTGGAGGAGAGGCGTCATGGGAGCACGAGGCCACAAGCACAGGTCCAGGACAGGAGTTAGGATAATGGACAGAACTCAGAGAGAGAGAGAGAGAGAGAGAGAGAGAGAGAGAGAATGCGTGCATGCGTCTCTGTGTGTGTGTGTGTGTGTGTGTGTGTGTGTGTGTGTCTGTGTGTGTGTGTGTGTGTCTGTGTGTGTCTGTGTGTGTCTCTGTGTGTCTCTGTGTGTGTGTCTCTGTGTGTGTGTGTGTGTGTCTGTGTGTGTGCGTGTGTGTGTGTGTGTCTCTTTGTGTGTGTGTGTGTGTGTCTCTGTGTGTGCGTGTGTGTGTGTCTGTGTGTGTGTGTGTGTGTGTGTGTGTGTGTGTGTGTGTGTGTGTGTGTGTGTGTGTGTGTGTGTGTGTGCGCTCACCTTGAAGGCCATGTGTTCCAGGAAGTGTGCGGTGCCGTTGTTCCTGGCGTTCTCATAGCGACTACCTGCATCGATCCACAAGCCAACCTACACACACACACACACAGGTCTTAAGCCACTTCACTTCACTTCACTTCAACTACATACGGCCAATGGTCAACACAGTAACATACCCTACACACACACACACACACACACACACACACACACACACACACACACACACACACACACACACACACACACACACACACACACACACACACACACACACACCATCTTCAGCAATGCTGCACTGTCTCTACACAAGACCATGGAGCCAGCGTCGGCGTTATGGGGGGGCATTTGTAGGCAGTGCCCCCCCTAGTGGCCACTGGTGCCCCAGCACCCAACACAGGACAAAAAAAATAATATATAGCACGCTTTAAACCATTGCATTAAGACTGTTTAACTTCAATATCCTTTTAAATTACACGTGCAAAGTAACATCAATACAATTAAAATGGGGAACATATATTTTGGTTTTGCTTGCATTTTAGTCATCTGGCACTAATGACATCGGCATGTGACAATCTGTGGGTAAAGCAAGCAGTTTGTCCTCAAAGGCACACCGTAGCGTTGTGTACGTCACCCATCCTACTAGCGCGCGATATCTCCCTCAACAGTAAAATAATAATGATAATAATACATATTGATTTGTTATAATGTCCTAATAGTTAAAACAACATAAGTAACCCATCCACGTATGACATATTTCTGGATGTGGGTAATGCAAAAATGTCATGATGACATTGTCATCTAGCCTGCTGGAGGTGGAATGGAGACAACAAGCAAAACAATGTTAGCAGTTTGCTAGCTGGGTTGGATATGTCAAACGGTGTGAATAATTGCGAGAAGCACTGTAAGACAGCATTTTAAGGTAAGGAAATTTGATTGTTAAATTTGCCCGCCGCGGCATCTTGACTTGGGTCTATTTGATTTTGCCTGTGCGATTGTTGTTACTACTAGCCCCTCATGCTTTGAAGTTTGGCTAAGTTTGGCTTTGAAGTTTGGCTACCCATCGGTGCGCTTATCAGATGTAGTAGCTCTATTCTTTTTAAAAGATTTTGTGCACATTAAACTCTGTACCCATGCTCATCACGTTTTGCGTTTACTTTCCTCTATGAAGAGTTTGAAAAAACTCCCTCAAGGCTATTTAAATGTCAAAACGACAGCGGAATAGGCAGGTTGTCAAGATGAGTTGTTGAAAAATAGATCGGTTGCACAATGCATGAGTTTTACAGTGTTTCACTTCACATTTCAGGCGTAAGCTTAACCTGCAACTAGAACTAGTGAGAATGTTTTGAATGACTACATAGCAATGGGTACATGTCTCAAAGATGAACAATTCATCACGAGTGATTTTGGCAACAGAACACAGGGGCAGTGGGTTCCTGGATTTTGGTCTTGCGTCTTTGTGTTCACTTCGCCAGTGCGCCCAATTGATAATGTTGTTTGCTGTCCTAACGACGTATAGTTAAAAAAAATAATCAAACGCTGTATTAATAGACTACACGCTTTGAGGTTCGGCTCGTCTGACATTCTTTGAAATGTCCATCCTCGAGACAAACTAGGCTACTGTAGAATATTTCAGCGTCCATGCCACCTACATTTAGCCTGGGTCCAATATTGGTGTCAGTGGTATGACGCTTAGTGAGGATGAGTGGGATAGTTTGACGGTTCTTTGAAAGATCGGGATGTCTGCAAATGACGCACCATGCCGTGCCTATTTTCTGACTGTCTACTCTAGGTTCTAGTCTTTTCTACCGGAGGTGGTAGCTGTCCATATGTCACAGGGGTGACTATGTCAAGTGGGGGAGGGAACCACGATATTAGACGCTTGTTTCATAGAGGGACATTTGGAGTGCAACACACGAGTAATCAGACTTGGCGGCCCCCTATGAGTTGCCGTGGAGGTGTGTGCGCAATCAGATGAATGGCTACAGGTGTGGAGATGAGGAGGAGACGTACGATTGGAGCTCACTGGGGAGGCCAACATTTATATGTCAGTTTCGAGACACAGACAGCAAGGCGGCTTGGAGAAGAAGACTCGTGGAAAGAGAGACTGCGACGGCCAGCACGCAGCAGACGGAGGAGGCATACGCAGCCGGTATCCGGACGGGGCCAGAATGTGAGATGGAACCTGGACTCTGGACGATCCTAGGGATCGAGGCGGCCTGGAGCTCGAAGGAAGAGTCGGACGGCATAGTGCCCGAATGAAGTCCGTGACCTGAGCCCAGGGGTTCCTGCGAAGTCGGAGATGGAGGGGTGAGATCACTCACCCCTCAATGAGTTAAGTTCACGTTCGTTACCTGGTCACCGTGGTTATGCCCGTGATGCCCCCCGCTTGGATGTGCTGCTCTCTTTCTCTCTCTCTCTCTCTCTCTCTCTCTTTCTCTCTCTCTCTCTGGGTCCCCCGTGCTGCGGCAGAGATGTTTATCATTTTTTCACCAGCAGTCTAGTCAGTTAACGCAGTGGGATCGCTACTCTTGTTTGGTTTAGTGTGCTGTGCTATGTTGTGTGCCATGTTTCCCTTCTTAAGCATGATGTGTGAAACACTTAATGTGTGGATTGATTCACGAATAATTGTAGTCCCCCGAGTAGTGACCCCCTGTTTGGCTGATTAGCTTATTTTAGTAACCTGCTAGCTCTGCTCGTGAACACAAACACCGGCTAGTGACTCCTCCCCACCTGTTCCTCCAGCCACGCCCAGGAGAGGAGCCCAGACGAGAACCTGATGTTGCCTGCAACCAGACCCAACGCTGCAGGCCACACGAAGATGAACTTGGGGTTTGTGGGAAACTGAGTAGTTGGGACTATTAAGGAGAGAAAGGACTGATGCAGAATTGGACACTTCTGACATGGGTGCCTGGAAAAATAAATATAATTGTTTAAACTTGATTCTGGTGTTCTGGTGCGTCTGTGGATGTGCAGTATGTTCCTCAGGGTAGCTGGTAGTAAAAAGAGGGCGCCGGTACGCCCCCTACCTGTGACACATGGTCCATAGCACGTCCACGTCTGGCTTCATTAGCTATTTCACAGGCTACCAGAATAATAATCCCGGTGGAGTGTTATTCCGTTGTTGAATGCATAATGTAAATTGTTGCTGTAAGCGGTAGCCTATTACAACGCAAGCTTTTGGATCTATATTTTGGAGTGTTGTAGTGAAAGGAACGCTGAAAAGCAGAGCTCAAAATCAAATAGCGTTTTTGTCCAAAATGCTCGTATCGCTTGGGGTTATCAGCGTCCCCTGTTGCTGTGAATTGCCATGTTGTGTATCTTGACGGCCTATAAAAGTACAGTGTAATCCTGGACACATATCGCGTCTGTGCTGAATGTTTCCACCTTGCACTAAACAATCTTGCTTGCAGACATATTGGTGTAGGCTACTTATTGGTAGGGAGGAGGAAGTGTTTTCCACAGTAGTAGCGCGATCAGCCTGTGCAGTGGGTAGGTTGAACTAAACGTGACTGCCGCCAGTTCTATAGGTGAACTTGACTCAAACTTGATAAATGGCAGTGCCCCACCGTTGTTTACCTACGCCCCACCAAGAGATGTGCGCTGGAGCCGACTCTGCATAGAGCATCAGTAGTCCTACTACCACATAACATAAGCACTGCAACAACAATGCTACTACTACAAACACTACTCCATCACAAGACTTTGAAATGGGAAAATACAATACTATAGTCAGCTTATTAGGCAATATGTTTCCTTATTATCGTCACATAGACCACAGTATCACTGCTACATTCTTTTGACCGTTACAGCTGCTTATCAACTATACGTCTCAAATCCGTGCAGGTAGCCAGGGTCAATGGGAGGCAGGCAGTCCACCGTACTCACGGTGCATGTGGGTAAACCGGAGTTCTCGGAGGCCACCCGTAGTCCGTTTTCCAGAGCGGTGACCTTAGTTTCGGGGACGTTTAATGCGACATGACACGCAGCTTGGGTGCTTCTTAACCGAGCAGGCTGATAAGAGACAAGGGTACATGGCGAACAACGTTAGATAGCGATAATGTCATGAGACACGGGATCAGATGGGGAATAACTAAGAATACATAAGGAGAAGAAGACATGATACAAAAAGCGGATTAAAACTATTTATTAGGCTACGACAGTGTTACCAGAGCACTCGTTTGACATGCTCTGTCACGCGTCTGACAGAACAGTCTTTCTAAGCAACTTTACAAGAATGCATCTATGCTCAATGTCATTGTACGTGTCTATTTTGCTATCCTTTCGCCACTGGGCATCGACTTACCAGTGTTAGTGCTGTTGTTGTGATCAAATTCCTCTTTATCAAGTGCCTCCCAGCTGCCCCGATGCGATGTAGGGAGGCCGCCATGTTGTTTTGATGTTTGACGTCACCGCGCATGCGCATTTTGTATTCTGAATGATGAAAGTGGTGGTCCATGATGCAGCAGTTTTGATGATGCTCAAGTGAAGTTCAAGGTCATGTCTGATTTATTTGAAATTGAACAGCACATTTCATACCTGTCATACTGGTCCGTGTATAAATAGCACAGTTAATCAAAGCAGTAGCCTAGTATTAAGTAGTCCAAAACCAGAGGTGTCAGTCAAAAGTAAAAGTTTTTTTTAAAAGAAACACAGTTTCCTTCCAAACAAATAAATTATCTGAGCAACCAGTAGACCCGTATAGCCTACTTGCCTTGCGATCAGCTAACTCTGCACTTGGATCCAGTTTGTTGTGGGTCTACTTAGGTTTTCAGTGTTTTTCAGTAACAACGCAGTCTATCTATTCTATCTCATTAGGTACAATAGAGTAAATGGTGTAACAGCTATGCAATGCCATGCGCTAGTGTTGTAATTACCACAAAAGTAGGCCTACTTTTACTTTTACTTTTGACACCTCTGTCCAAAACTGGATGATGCTGTGTAGGGCTTTCAATAGGCTTAAATAATTAATTTTATAGGTTATGTGTGAGGGTGGGATCACATTTTTTAATATATATTATAGTGTTTCTCCATTTTATTATGTCTTTTCAGCATAGCACATCACAATGCTGCATGCTGTTCAGTGAACCGGTGAGAACAAAGTGAAGAAATAGAAGGAGTGCCCTAAATTATTGGTATGGGAATAAATGACCTGTAGGCTATGTAGGCCCTATAATTGTATAGGTCTAGACATTCACATTATAGAGATTGGAATCAGGGCTCTATGAGATGACATAGCCTAGTGAAAGCTTTGGCATGTAGGCCTAAACCTTATCTAAATATGAAGAGTTCAGATGCAAAACCCCCTAACTCCATTTCTGGAGACCTGCACTTCTATATTTTTAGAGAACCCCGTTGTTGGTTTGGTTTACATTCATGGACTTGATAATACATATAAATAGTTATATTGCATAAATAAAATTAAAAATATGCAATTTTGATAGCTTTTATTAAATAAAAATGAATTAAGATTATTTTCTGAAAAGGCACTTAGGGGGTTTTGCATCTGAACTCTTCATATGTTGTCCCACCATGTCCAGGGACAAAGGGGGTCCAGGGTCAAGTCTGCTCCCTTCTTCATAATTTTCATCATCAGCATTCCAGCAGAACTTAGGCCTATTATATCTTCTGCGCCACATTTTATAAGTTCAATGGTATAAGTGCAGTTATAAGTGCATGAAATAGGCCTACAAAAACATGACTTGTACTCAGTGCTTAATTTTTCAAGCGGGAGTTCCCGGAGCGCAGAGGATGGGTGGCTCCCCCCCGAGGGGGGTCTGTGTTGTCTTTCTATGAGGTTCCATCCAAGGTTCCGCAGCTCTCGTCTGAGGTTCCGGAGCTGGCTCCCCCTTGCTCCCCCTCAAATAAAGCACTGCTTGTACTTATTTTGTACTGATGGGGGTTGTCAGAAATTCAGGGTTCCTGCACTTCTTTTTGGATGGTATTTTCAGGGTTCCTGCACCTCTTTTTTTCCCACTTCAAGCACTGCACTGGTTGGATCAAGTCTGTAGCACTTGGATATCCAAGTTCTTTGTCTGTAGTCAGGGCCGTAAATAATTAGACATTTTCAAATACCGAGGTCAAATGTGTGCTGTACTGCAAACTGAACATTTAAAATGCTTCAAACACTTCAGTGCCAAAATAATTGCCCACCCCTGCTGGCATAGCCTATAGGCTAGGACCAGTGTTTCCCAACCTTTTTTGTCTCATGTACCCCCGAGCCCTTTTTGTTGTGCCACGAGTACCCCCTTGTGTTTACATTACTTTTTCTATCCCAGTGTGACTATGCTCCATGCATTTGTTAAAATTAATTAACATTTTCCAAGTACCCCTTCAGTGTTCGCGTACCCTAGTGGTAGGCTATGCTCCATGTTTAGTCTTGATCACACTTCGACTTGTAATACTCCATTTTTACCACAAGAAGGCGTAGGCCTAGAACTACTCACCGTCGTGCAGATGGACACAGACAAGATAAGAGGCGTGCCGCTACCAGGCACGGAACGAGTGGGATCTTCTAGGAACCGCTGGTTGCATTGTAGCCAAACTTTTCATCTACAGCAATCAAGCAGCGTGAGTGTGTTCTTTATGTATTATGAAGTAGCCGCATATTCGATTAGTGTTAAACAGCGCTGTTGAAAATGATGTGTCTTGGTCTCGTTAGCAGGGTTAGAACTACCTTTATAAATAGGCTAAATAAATAAAAAGAAAAAAAGAGCTGTTAACGTCTGTCCTTTTGGGAGTAATGGAATCGTTTCTTATGAAGATTGGGCTGATAGGCCAACCGATAGGCCTATGTGATAGGCCGACCATACTGTGCATGGTTGTCTTGTTTTAGTAGTTAGACCAACCTTTAAAATCTTTGGTGAGGCCTATTTGCTGTGTTTGAAGAAACAACCAGCCTTGCTCCCGACAACATCCATGATGAGCGGACATTTGCACGAGGGTCTGCACGAGGGTAGCCATAGGCTACCATACTAGGCAAGGCGTGCACAAAGTCATGAGCCAGGGGGGGTTGAATAAAACAGCTTCGTCTTGTTAGGATATCCATATTGAAGTTGCCTTTAACCTGTTAAAACACGGCATGATAATGATATAATGCAAGTATAAATACATTTGCTGATTAGCAATGACAGGTCGTAGTGCATTATGAAAGTGAAAGTGAAAGCCCATTGGGAAACTCCAACTCCCATTGTCATTGTGACACAGCACTCCACAGCACACAAGTGAACACTGCACACAACGAAATTGCATGTATGCCTCACCCGTGCAAGGGGGCAGCCCTCAGTGGCGCCCCATGGGGAGCAGTGCGGTGGGACGGTACCATGCTCAGCGTACCTCAGTCATGGAGGAGGATGTGGGAGAGCACTGGTTGATTATAAGCCTATTCAAGGCCCTATATTGTTTTTATCATTTTGTTTCCTCTTTTGGTTAATTTTTGCACTATAGACTACCCCGCCTTTCCCTTGTTTGTCTTTGATGTGTTGTTGCAATAGTAATAAAAAGGCCCTATTAGAGGTGGGCGATATGGCAAAAATGTTGTATCACGATTTTTTAACATCAAATCTCGATTTCGATTTTTTATCACGATCTTCCATCCAAAAAATAAAAACAACAAAAAACAACTTTCATATACTTGCAATTTGTAATTTGCAGTCAATAAAATGTTAACACACTGATGATACTCTCATAAAGTGTACAATTGGAATACAATAATGTAAAGAATAAAGTGAAGACAACAACACAAGTGAGAAAACGTCACTCTGATACTGATAATAAACATCCTCACTGCAAGACGATCTATACGATTTCTCCACTTTGGCAGATTCGAGACGATCTTTTACCCAATATCACGATTCACGGTTTAATATCGTCATATCGCCCACCCCTAGGCCCTATCTTGTCACGTCATTGTAGTCGTGTCGGCCTAACTTTTCAGCGTTACAATGGTGGAACGGCGTGCATATATGGGGCTACTTCAAAACGGATTCTTTGTTATGTGTGCTTGGTAAATGGTTGGCTGTCAGTATGATTGAAAGAGAGCATGGTTATGATGATGTGGTTGACATTGGCATTATGCTGTTTGTTTCTGTCACCAGTGACCATGGCTACCCCCTCAGCCCCACACAACACTGGTGGCATGGTGGTTGTCACCCATGTGTACCCTCAGCAAGATGCCCAAGGCGATGGCCTACCCCAGTCAGGAGTTGCCCCACCAGCGCTGCCCTCCTCTCGACTTCAAACGTTCCTGAAAGGAGAGCCACCGATCCTGGGTGTAAGTTTCTCATAACCCTGACATGTGTTTTAGCCCATTTCTTGTCCAAGTTCAGAAATTACTGTGATTTCAAAATCTGCTTTAATGACAGGACAGGAGTCATTGTGAAATCTCTCTCTCTATCTCTCTCTCTCTCTCTCTCTCTCTCTCTCTCTCTCTCTCTCTGTGAGAGTGTGCGTTTTTGCATGTGTGTGTGTGCGTGCGTGCGTGTGTCTATGTGTGTGTGCGTGCGTGCGTGCGTGTGTGTGTGTGTGTTTGTGCGCACGTGTGTGTGTGTGCATGCGTGTGTGTGTGTGTGTGTGTGTGTGTCTTCTGCAGGCTATCCAGATAATGATTGGGATATTCATATTGCTGTTTGGCATCATTGGTATATTTGATCCAGCTATGTCATTCATCAGTAGCCACATCTTTGGAGGTGCAATTGTGAGATCCTGTTGTTTTATTTTATTATATTTCATATTGTGAGATCCTTTTGCTTTATTTATTATATTTCATATTGTGAGATCCTATTGTTTTATTTTATTATATTTCATACTGTAAGATCCTATTGTTTTATTTTATTATATTTCATATTGTCAGATCCTAATATTTTATTATATATATATTTTTTTAAATTATATTATATTTCATTTTGTGAGCTCCTATTGTTTGTCTTACATTTTATTATTTCTAATGAGCATTTACTGGCTGATCTTTTAGTGCACACGAAAACTAGTCAGATAAATTAACATGTATTAATATAATAATTAACTGAATGCATAACATGTGCATGTTCCGTGGGTCGCCATTAATGGATAGGCCTACCTACAATATGAGAGCTACAATAAATTAATTCGATTTTTTTTGTTTTAGTACCTTACAGCTGGTTCTCTCACAGTCAGGGCTTACAAGAGACTCAGCACCTGCATGGTGAGTAACTGAAGATCATTCATCAAGACCAGGGATGTCAAACTCAGGCCCGGGGGCCAAATTTGGCCCGCGGAGCCATTTTATTCGGCCCGGGAGATCATTTCAAATGTGTATTACAGTTGGCCCACGTACACCATTAATGTATAGCATAACACAATTTGAACATGAAATTTGCTGTATCACAGGATGTGCAGACATATTTGAACAGACAGATATGATGGGAAAGAGTGTATGTGAATTGTAACTATGAGTATGAAGTGCATGCATGCACAATTTTAGTCCATTTTTTAGAATAATTGTTGAGTTCGGCCCCCGACTTTGTTCCAGATTTTGATTTTGGCCCTCAGTCAATTTGAGTTTGACACCCCTGATTAAGACCCTACCGTGGCTTAACAGTAGGGTACGTGTCTACTACGCAGCCAACCCGGGTTCGATTCTGGCTCAAGTCTTTTGCCGACCCAACATTTCCTGTCTCTCTCTCTCAAACTGTCCTCTCACAGATAAAGTCTCAAAGACCAAAAAAACATATATATATATATATCAGGGCTTAACACTAACACACGCCAGGTAGCCAAATGCGGGTGAAAGTCGGCGTTGGCTAGTAGATACCGAAGGTTCACTAGCCATTCTGGCGGGTCCGTTACTATTCTGAATGATGAGGCACCGCATTTTGTAGTTTTTTTTCTTCGGACCGTCTTTGCTACAAAAGCAATACAATGCGATTTCGCGAGCCTACAATACCCATGAAGCACCCGTGTCACGTGTCACCTGTGTCTCACGCAAGCCAGGAATCTGATAGGCCTAGAGCTAGTCTTGCGAAGAGGAGTGACAGCGAGCTACCGGGACATCAGCGTGCGCTTCGAAATGTCACTGGAAACCTTCACGTGAAAATAAAGTAGCGAAGTTCATCTCAACGTACCTGTTTTGCGATCTGTCATTAGTACAATACTAAGTAGTAGTGGACATTAAAATGACCAAAGCGAGAGGAAAACATGTCAGTCTGTCTTACTCTTGTGAAAGTCTCATTAGCGCAGTGATAAGACAAGGACACATGCGGCATTAATAATGTTTGGTTTAAATTATTTTCTGATTTGACTGTGTCTTCATACTTTAGTATTCCTCCATGTTTCTTGTGCTGTTGTTCCCGAATGTCAAACCGTTCTTAAAAAAACGCGCAGTAGTAGCCTTCCAGACTGCACAAAAGCATCCCATTGCATGTCCCCTCGCAGGTGCCCGTCTCGCCCGTTTGTATTTTACAACTCACTATTAAACGGAATGAAAGGAAGTCGTAGCCCCTTCTGTAGTTACCGCATCTGTGTGTGCTTTCTAGTGGATACTTTTATAAGCAAATATCCCAGAAGAGGTGTTATTCCACATCCATGTCCGAGGACCGGCCAACTTGGCAATGACTTTAGGCTATCTACTTTGCGCATGAATTTGGACGGCGACCTCCACAGATAGGCCTATGATATGAAGAAGTCCCTCCAGATTAAAGACGAAAATATTTTGCTCTCGTGTAGCTTACATTTGTGCCCTTCCACAACACTGTGCTTGGTGTTTCTGCATGGTAGCCTAAATATACTATAGGCTATGCCATTCCTCAGATCAGTAGGCTAAATCTGTTCTTTGCATAGCATGCATGCATGGACCAGTTAATAGGCCTAACGGTAACACTTTCTATGAAGCCCATATCTATAGCGCATTATGAGCACATTTATAACAACGTATAATGCGTATCATAGTCGTAGCGCATTATGACTACACTTATAACACTTCATGATGGGGTATAACAACAGCCATGAATAACCATGAATCTAACTTATAATGCATTATAAATCTTATTGTGTTTTGAGTGGTTGTGAATGGTTATGGACTACAGGCAGTGAAGTGGCTTATAATACATTATAACTGTCATAATGCACTATGATTAATTATGATGCGCATTATAAGTAGTTATAAATGCGCTCATAATGTGCTATAGATATGGGCTTCATAGAAAGTGTTACCGGCCTAACAATTCTAATTGCCCTATAGCATATTATATTATATTATATTATATTATATTATATTATATTATATTATATTAGCCTATATTATATTAGGCCTATATTATATTATATTAGCCTACATTACATTATTAGGGCCTACAGCCTATTAGGCCTATATAATTAATTAAAGCTGCTATGATGGCTAAGAAAATTATGGCTAGTGAAAAGGCCCAATGGCTAGTGAGTCAGGAAAACCACTAGCCAAAATGGCTGGTAAGCGAAAAAGTTAGTGTCAAGCACTGATATATATACTACGTATATACAATATGATACTGGAAAGAGATGTGGACTTGTGACTTGTGACTTGGACTGACTTGTGACTTGAATCACAAATGACTCGACTTGAGACTTGACTTGCCAATATTAGGAATGACTTGTGACTTGACTCAACTTGTACGATATTGACTTGAGACTTGACTCGACTTGACAGTTTTAACTTGCAATGACTTGCAAAAGTGCTCCAAGTCAATGAATAAATATTTTTTTTTGCATTTGTGTGTGAAAAAAATGCATGACAGAAAGAAAAAATAAATGATTTACCTTTAACCATAGTCACAAACCATGCTAAAAAAAAATATCAATTGTGGGTTGCAGCATGGTCACCCAAAAAAACATGAAAGCTTGTCTGCAGCCGTGGTGTAATGGTTAGGGAGTTAGGCTGAAGATCACAGAGTTGCAGGATTGAATCCCACCATAGATCCACCTCTCCCTACACCTCCATCCATGTCTGAAGTGCCCTTGAGCAACGCACCTAACCCCACATTGCTCCAAGGACTGTCACTAATATGTGCGTTGAATAAAAGATAAAAGTAATTTCATGAATAATTATAAACCGTGGTAAAACCATGGTTAGTTTTCCAGAGTAAAACCATGGTTCAATTTATAATTAAACCTAGTGAAACCAAAAACCAATGCCGAACCATGCTCAAAAAACTGAAATCATGGTATACCATGGTCGATTTTCATAAGGGACATGACTGGCGAAGGGGGACATGCAAAGCAGTGTGGAGAGGTAATGAATTTATGACCAAAGGTAATTGTCAATATTGCACATAAAATACAAGGTGATTTGTTAAAGACTTGGAAAAAATAAGACTTGGACTTGGACTTGACTTGGCTTTGGCACGACTTGGACTTGGACTCGACTTGGTCAAATGTGTCGTGACTTGTGACTTGACTCGGACTTGATTGGAAGGACTTGAGACTTACTTGCGACTTGCAAATTAGTGACTTGGTCCCATCTCTGTGATACTGTATATATGACTGCGGCGATGCCTACCTGTATTTCCTTGCAGGTCAAAGCTTCCCTGGGGATGAACATCGTCAGCGCCATCATGGCGGGCCAGGCCAGCATCCTCCTCAGCATGCACTTCATTTCCCCAGAAGACTTCTTTTTCTGTAGCCGCCTCGGGGGGGACTGTGGATACGGACAGGTCTGTACACTAAACCCAGGGTTCCTACTGGTGCTTGAATTCCTTGAAAATGCTTGAATTTCAATTCAGTGTTTTCAAAGTTGTGAAAAAGCTTGCATTTTTGGTGAAGTCCTTGAAAATGCTTGAAATTTGTGTCAAGTCAAACTCAATGAACCAAATAATAGAAATAAATTGTTAAGGTACATAAAAAATCTGAGGGAGTGAGATGTCAGATGGGATTTGCCATTCAACACCCAAAAATTGCATCTTAAAAACACAACATTTTCCGGGGGAGGACCCCCACACCCCCCTCCCACTGCGCTTACTATGACCATCATCCTGACATGGGCAAACACAACCTATTTAAAGGTGGTAGAAAACTGAAAATGCGGTGCTTGAAGATGCTTGAAAAGTGCTTGAATTTGTTCATGAAAAAGGGGTGGGAACCCTGTAAACCCTTTTGTTTGTAGTATTTTCTGGAGGCTTTTTGCCTTCATTTGACAGAACGGTGAACACTATAGACAGGAAGTGAGTGGGGAGAGAGAGATGGGCAGAGGTGTCAAAAGTAAAAGTAAAAAAAAGAAACAGTTTCCTTCCAACACAAGTAACTTGTCTGAGTAACCAGTAGACCTGTATACTTGCCTTACGATCAGCTAACTCTGCACTGGTTGGATCAAGTTTGTGGTGGGTCCTTGTTAGGTTTTCAGTGTTTTTTCAGTAATAACACAGTCTGTCTATCTCATTAGGTACAATGGAGTAAATGGTGTAACAGCTATGTAATACCATGTGCTAGTGTTGTAATTACACCACAAAAGTACTTTTACTTTTACTTTTGACACCTCTGGAGATGGGGAAGGGCCGTCAAAGGACCCAGGCCGGAATTGATCCCAGTAGGTCGGCCGCATAGCAGATGAGTGCCCTGTCGTCACCACCATGGTAGGGCCTGTAGCCTACACTAAACCTTAACCGGCGTGCCCGGTAATGCTTGCAGTGAGCCAGAGAACGCTATCCAATTTGGGGTCAATATCGTTTTAGTTCTTTGCAAGACATGTGATGCATCCTGAAGTAGTCCACACTTACTGTTTTTTTTTTTTTTTTTTTTTTTTTTTTTTTTAACCTTTATTTAACCAGGAAAAATAAACCCGTTGAGATTAAGAACCTCTTTTACAAGGGTGTCCTGGCCAAGTGGCGGCTCAAGTTACAAAATTAAAATTACACAGTTGCATTAAAATAACAAATCAAGTAAAATAACACGTCAATTGAAACAGTTACAGATAGGGATGTAAATAAAATCGAAATGTATCGATGTATCGGAAGTATCGTCCGGCGATTTAATCGAATCGCATCGTATGGTGGGGCATTCTTAAGAATCGAAAATAATCGAATCACTGGCTCCATAACACAATAGTAGTTGAAAACTAATCGGAAAAAATCGAATCGAACCGAATCGCATCGTATCGTGGGGAATTCTTAAGTATCGAAAAAAATCGAATCCCTGATTTAAGAAATCGATACCGTATCGTATCGTCATGAAGGCTGTGATTTACACCCCTAGTTACAGACAATAGACTCTGTCTCAAGTGATCTCATCTTGGAATTAAAATCGTTCAATGGAATCAGATCTGTTAGTTTCAAGTCCTTTTGTAGATTGTTCCATGAGGTAGGGGCTGAAAACACAAATGCCCTCTTCCCCAGTTCTGTGCGGAAGCAAGGGACAGAGAGTAACAAATGGCCTTTAGAGCGCAGACCATAAGACTCAATATTCCTCACTGTGATTAAGCTGCAGATGTAAGGTGGCAGTAGTCCGAGTATTGCCTTGTAAATAAATGTATACCAGTGAGTAAGTCTCCTGGTAGTCAGTGAAGACCATTTAACTCTGGCATAGAGTTCACAGTGATGAGTTTGAGCCCTACAGTTAGTGATGAACCTCAGGGCACCATGATACACAGAGTCAATCTTACTCAGACATTGGGATGAAGCATTCATGTACAGCAGGTCTGCATAGTCTAAAATGGATACAAACGTTGCAGAGACAAGGCGCTTCTTAACATGAAAGGAAAAACAAATTTTATTTCTAAATAAAAAACCTAACTTTAGTTGAAGTTTCCTCACAAGATTGGGCTTTGAACGTCAAAGTATCATCAAGCAAAATACCCAGGTATTTATACAAATGTACCACCTCAATTTCAGTTCCCTCAAGGGTGAGTACTGAGGGGATGATTGATGGTACTTTCCTTGGCTTTGAGAACAACATTTGCTTAGTCTTATCAGCATTAAGAAGCAATTTTAACTGTAAAAATGTCTGTTGGATCACATCGAAAGCCTTCTGCAGTGATTCAATAGCATTAACGGCGGATGGCCCGAAGCAGTAAATTATTGTGTCATCAGCATAAAAATGCATGTTCGCATCAGACACATTCCGACCCACATCATTTATGTACATGATAAATAAAAGGGGACCTAAAACCGATCCTTGTGGCACCCCCTTGTGGACACTGACAAATTCTGAGTACAAGTCATCGTGTTTGATACACTGGGACCTACCACTTAAATAATTTGTGAACCAAGAAACAACATGATCTGAGAGACCAAAGCTGGAAAGCCTCTCTCTGAGAACTGTGTGGTCCACAGTGTCGAACGCCTTGGAAAGGTCAATGAAAAGTGCTGCACAGTACTGATTTTTGTCAAGGGCAACAAGTATGTCATTGACTACTTTTGTGGCAGCAGTGATAGTACTGTGCTTTTTCCTAAAACCTGACTGAAGCCTTGAAAGAAGGTTGTTTGTGTATAAAAAGTCTTTAAGTTGCTCGCATACCAGTGATTTCTCTGATGAAGTCAGAGAAGTTGGCAGAGGGAGACAAACGTATCAGTTGTCCCGGGCCCAGGCAGAGAGGGTCTCCATTAAATAATTCACAGTAGACAAGCAGTGTCGCGCGGACTTTATTTCTTTTTCACTAGGATTTACTCTCATTGTCCTGCACCTGGCCCATCGGGTGGGATGTGCACACATCTACTCCTCTGAACAACAACAGCACAATATACAATATTTCTACATGTACGCAGGACATCAAGCACCATAC
Organism: Engraulis encrasicolus; assembly: GCF_034702125.1. Taxonomy (NCBI): domain Eukaryota; kingdom Metazoa; phylum Chordata; class Actinopteri; order Clupeiformes; family Engraulidae; genus Engraulis; species Engraulis encrasicolus. Next base: position 1,126,364 of record NW_026945577.1, on the reverse strand, counting down.
TGTACATGTGTGATGGAGGTCTTCATGCACCTGTTCGTCCCCCTCGGGGATACGAACCTGCCACCTCTACAACGGTCCGGAAATGGGAGGCACAGTACGATACCGCTGGACTAAAAGACCAGTCCCCCGACATCGGCCCTGTAGGAGGGTTTCGGGAGGGAGTTTTACTAACGTTCCACGCCAACTCTGCTAGTTAGCCTCCGTTACACTTGCACACTCAAACACAAATACTGTCACAGAACACAAGCACATACTACTCCGACTGGCCACATGCATCTCTACAGATATCACACACACTCTCTACCAAGAATATCAGCCATTACCCTCAAGTAGGCGTTTCAGAGTTCCCCGCTTCAACCGCAACAGACTTAAACATGCTTTCATACATCAATCTATTCTTTTGCTAAATCAGTAGTATTTATTACTTCATGGTGGTATTATCTTCAAGTTATGTGGGTTGCATGTAATATATGTATGTATGCATGTATGTATGTATGTTTGCCTGTACATAGGCCTGTGTCTTTTGTTTTGTCAGCTGTGCAATAGTCTTGTGATGTGATGTTATTGTGTAGGCCTATGCTTTTCTTGCTTTTCTGTTTTCTGTATTCTGTTTCGTCTTAACGAGTGTTGCTCAGGGATGCAAACTGAATTTCAGTGCAAACTGACAATAAAGTATCATCGTATCGTATCGTATCGTATCGTACTATGACATAACACAGGGCCTTTAGTAATGCACTACGACTTGGTCATTGCCATACTGGTAACAGCAAATTTATTGTTCAGCTAGGAGCAGTCTTCACTCCTAAATACATAAACTGTGAGGGTGCTGGCCCAAACGTTCAACTCAGTTTCAAAAAGGAGGCCGCACCTTGCATACACTGTTTAATAGCTTTTGTGCCGTCCTGCTTGTATCATGTCTTGTTAGCGTGTCTATGTTCCCACAGCCCATTGGTCCCACAGCCTATTGGTCCCACATCACTAAGACTTTTAACATACATGTTTAGGCCCATTGGTCCCACAGCCCATTGGTCCCACAACTTAAACCTACTGGCCCATGTTCCCACATTTCTAAGAATTTATTCAAATTTAGCCCTAAGTCCCATGGCAGGGAGAAAGGCATGCTTTCTTAGTTTACTCAGAAATGTGGGAACATGGGGTTGTGGAAAATAGGGCCTATATTTGAATAATGTCTTTAAAATGTGGGAACATGGAGCAACCAGAATAAACTGTGGGACCAATGGGCTGTGGGACCAATGGGCCGTGGGAACATAGGGCTGACCCCCCACTGTATCTGGGTAATGTGTAATGTGTGTTAAATCATTGTTTTATCATGTCATAGGCAAATGCAACCTTTCTTGCTTACAAAAATGTCCACATTGGGGACAATAAAGTTTCTAACTAACTAAATTGCATTTTATTGCACAAACGCCTTAAACGTACAATAAAATGCAATTTATGCAAGGTGCGGTGGCCTCATTTTTGAAAACAGCAAATTAATAATGCCGTGTCTTAATGGGATTGTGTTTGTAGAGAGTTACTTGTGCATAATCCCTGGTGCTGAACAAAAGGATTACGATTTTTTGGAAAAAAGGTTTGCACACTCCTTTGGATTTTTTTCTTATTTAAGTTTTTTTTTTTAATTATTCATTCATTCAATGGCAAGCATGATGATGTTTCGACCTCTCGGTCTTCCTCAGATTCACTGACAAACACAGTCATACTGACATGCACTTGTAGGTTTCACTTGAAAAGATTTATCTCCAACTGTTTTTATGTTTTTTATATGTTTTGTTTTCTAATATTTTGTAAATCATTTGGCTCTAGTCACTCCAGAGGTTTACATCCTGCACCTGTAAGGGTTAAAGTCGACTCCACCCCTTAGTGGGATTGTGTCCCTCAACAGGCCGCCATTTGACAGTATTTGATTCTCATTCCGAGCCATTTCGAGTCATTTGAACACTGTTGCAAGCCCTTACAGGCATGTGAACAATGTTCTAACTCAATTGACATTTGCAACAATGTTGCTACATGAGCGGAAGTGGAGAGAGTGACAGCACAATTACAGGATTAGTGTATAATTTAGTGTCTAATTTTGTCACGGTCCAAATGCCCTTAAAGGTAGGGTCTGAAAACAGTTCCTGCAAGCTGGAAAAATGGTTTCTGCAATAAAAACTCAATGTCGGAATGGCGGTATGTAACCAATGGCATTGTGTCCCTCAACAGGCCAGTCAATGGGGAGCCAAGGTTGGCGTGGTGCTGGTCCTCTCCGTGCTGCAGTTCATCATCTCCATCGTTGTGTCTGCATTTGGCTGCAAAGCCACCTGCACACGTGAATCTCAGGTGAGAGAAACTGCGAAAATACACCAAAAAATTACTTTTTTGGGGGTTCTTTTGCTTTTTAGAATATGAAAGAGGTTGGGTCCTGCCATGGCCAACCGGTATGGCACTCGTCTGCCATGCGGCCGACCCGGGTTCGGTTCTCGGCCCAGGTCATTTGCCAACCCCTCCCCATCTCTCTCCCCATTCGCTTCCTGTCCTCCTCTCAAACATCAATAAAGAGTGCGTCTTAATATGCGACCTTGCCTCCTCCACTTGCTTCTCGTCATGATGACATCACTGACAACAGCATTATATTTCAATATCTTGCAAAAGCTCAATTGTAGAGTCTTTTTCTCATTTGCAATTGGGATGGTGAATGAAAAACAGTCCCTCAAAAGTTGTTCTGGCTAGGCTGACAGCTGGGAAACTTTATCGTTTTCTCCACGGAGGAGGGGCCAGGAGGCGGGACGAAGAGACAAGCGCAAGTGGAGGAGGCAAGGTCGCATATTAAGACGCACTCATTGTTGTAAAAGACCCCCCAAAAAAAAGAATGTGGAAGAGGGAATGAGATTTAAAAGGACCTTTTTCAGCGTCAGCTCTCGGTTACGGCCATAGACGATTCTCATAGTTCATCCAGGTTGCATTATCTGAAGAGTTTAGCTGTAAGTAACTGGACTTGTAAGGGCCTCCGCACGTTGGCTCCGACAGCACTGCGGAGCACTTTCGCTTCCGACACAATTCCGACCCCCGCCCACAATTTCAGCCCAACAGAGCATGGATGGCGGCTCCGACAAAATAGAACTCATCTCTAATCGCTAGCCGACATCCGCGAATGTCCGGGGTTGTATTGAAAACAATGGAATGGAACTTTGGCAGAGCAGTGCTCGGCACTTTGTCGGAGCCGATGTGTGGAGGCCCGATGTCTCCATAATAGCCCCATAATCTACACCGTACCATCTGAGGCTCGCTGCACATTGGAGAGTCAAAGGTTAATTACCATAGTACTACACTACTATGACATAACTCAGGGCCTTTAGTAATGCACTATGAGTTGGTCATTGCCATTCTAGTAACAACAAATTTATAACGCCGTGTGGGTCCCGTGTTTTAACGGGTTATGGGTTGCAGTTTCCTCTCCGTTTCTGGTTGGAAGTTCTTTGGAAAAGGAACAAAAACGTCTTTCAAGCTCTAAGGAGAAGATCAGTTGCTTACAACTAAATTGCGTTTATGACCAGAAGAATTCCTCTAATAGCCAGCTAAATGCGTCAAGAGGTGCATTTTGTATGTGGCTACATTATTTGCTTAGTGTGTTTTTTTGCAGCCGGAAATATAATGTACAAATATCAATTAAATGTTTTGTCACCGCCGATTCTCCAACTGATTGAGTCTACATTATGACTCCTGTAGGTCACTGAAAGGGAACGCAGCCATTGGAAGTAGATACACAAAAATTCAGAGACAATTGTGTTTGGCGTTGTTAGCAGTGCCCGGACCAGAATGGAGCCAATTTTAGAACAGGCAAAAACAATGTCAATAAATTCTTTTACACATTGTACATGAATGTACATGAATTTATATAAAGATCTACTTTATAATGATATTAAGTGTGTATATATATTTTTTTGTTACACCCTGTATTTTATCTGTGTGTGATGATTGCAGGCGGTCATGTACATCACCAATCAGATCCCTGCCTCTCTTCTGACCGCCCCACCGTCTACCAATGAGATCCCTGCCTCTCTTCTGACCGCCCCACCATCTACCAATGAGATCCCTGCCTTTCCTCTGACCGCTCCACCATCTACCAATGAGATCCCTGCCTCTCTTCTGACCGCCCCACCATCTATTGGGCCACTCGACACATCTGAGGTACGGCATCACCATATATTATAGACAGAGATGTGTCATTCCAGTTCTTTTCCGGTATCCACTTTATGTCGGGTGAACGCCCCTTTAGTTAGGAGACCTTTGGTTAGGAGACCTTAGAGTCCTGAGGTTGAGAATAAATGAAGTCCCCTTAGCGCTGTAGACGGCTAATTGCAAATACCTCAAAGAATAGCAGAAGGAGGGACAAAGCCCCCTCAGGAGACCCAACTTGAGCACACTCTTTTGCATTGGGTGGGCGTGTTTTGAATCCTCTTTATTAAAATTCTACCCTCTTTGGCATCACAAACAACCAATACAATGATGTCAAACAAGGAGGGAGTCCAAGGCACTCTTCTTATCCAGATCAGTTCAAGAAGACGCTTCTGCACTCCTCTGTAGTTGGGCAGGTGCGTAGGATGTTATCCCAGTGGGGTTGTTATGCAAGTGTTAAGAAATCTTGCACACCGTCCATTCCACCAACAAACTTAAAAACAATGTTTTGGTCATCCAACCTTCTCCAAGTAAAGTTACAAACACATCTGTGAACTCTTCTTAGGGACTGTTTGTTATTTATTTTCGGGGTCACAGGAAGAAAATTGGGAAGGGTCATTTTTTTCATTGCTGCGGGGAGGGTCATCAAAGTTTTGAAGAACATTACTAGTAGACTAAATGCACGTAATATCCCTGCCTTCGTGAAGTAGGCTATATTTTTGAAGATCAGGATGCAATAACATTCAGTTAGCAGCAGCGCTGGTCAATCAACATTGTTCACAAAAATAAGGTAGAATAGGGCTATTTTACTTTGCCGTAGGGGAGGGTCATGCATTTTTTTTACGGCGTTGCAGGGAGGGTCATCAAAGTTTTGAAGCTTGCTAGGGGAGGATCATGCAAAAATTGACGATCAAAGGTGGACATCTATGGGCAGCCGTGGCCTAGTGGTTAGAGAGTTGGTCTTTCAATCAAGTGGTTGCAGGTTCGAATCCCCCCTGACCTCTCCCTACATCTCCATCCATGGCTGAAGTGCCCTTGAGCAAGGCATTGCTCCAGGGACTGTAACCAATACCCTGAAAAATAATAACTGTAAGTCGCTTTGAATAAATGAAAGCGTCAGCTAAGTGCAATGTAATAATAATAATAATTATGTAATAATAATAATAATCTTCCGGCGACCCAGAAAATAAATAACGAAAAGTCCCTTATCCACAAATGATGAAAAGGCCCTACTGTGGCTGTAGCGTAGTGTTTCTCAACGGGGGCGCTACAGCGATAGAAGGATATAACTGGGTGGGGGTGGAGCTTAGTTACCATTGAGGGGCATTAGTCTATTTTATTTTTCAATACTAAGGGGGGCATTGGCAGGCTTATGATGAGGTTAAGGGGGCGTTGGGAGGCGTACTATGAGATCAATTGGGTGTTTGGTCAAAAAAAGGTTGAGAACCACTGCTCTAGCATTAGGGCGCTGGGCTGCTATGCCGCCGACCTGGGTTGGAGTCTGGCCCGGGTCATTTCCCCCGTCTCTCTCTCTCCCCCCAATCATTTAATGTCTCTTTCAACTTTCCTGTCATAAAAAGACCACACAATATCTAAAAAAAAGTCTTTTAACTTTAAAATAACCATGGTGTTACGAAAGCTTTTTATACTTTTTGGATAAGAAGACTGTTTTTGACTGCCTCCTTTTTGATAACTGTTCCCCCCACCCCTCGTATGAGGGTGCAGTGCAACATAAAGAGACAACAGAAATGGAATTCAACAATATATTTATTTATACCAGATTATACATAATTCTTTGTCTTATTGATCTTGTGTGTGTGTGTGTGTGTGTGTGTGTGTGTGTGTGTGTGTGTGTGTGTGTGTGTGTGTGTGTGTGTGTGTGTGTGTGTGTGTGTCAGTTGGCACATCCACCACCCTATGTGCTGGTGGCGCCTGCTCATCGCGGTGATACTGAGAGCGCCCCTACTGGCCAATTTGAAGAACTGCCACTGCTGAAGTAGTCCTGCTCAGGAGGATACCTCTGGATTCCATAAGGAATTAATACATACATGCGTACAGTACACACAACACCTCTGAAGACATACATACATACATACATACATACATACATACATACATACATACATACATACATACATACATACATACATACATACACACACACACACACATACATACATACTTACATACATACTTTCCTATACATACAGCAGCTCTTGCCAATATTAGGGTGTTTTCACATTCTGTAATCCATATACGAATCTTTTTTTGTTGTTGTAAGTTTTATACATTTTTTTATACATATCCTCCACATTGTGACCACAAAACGGGTTATTTTCCCCTTTTCCCTCTGTATTGCTTTATAAAGTTGTGAACGCTTGATGTCCGCCCATACACAAGACTGTGTAAGATCAGAAGACATTGATTTTTACTTTCAAATTTGTAATTAACTGCCATATATGGCAACAATGTTGGCCTGGTTGATAGTAACGTCAGAGGGAAGTGAGAGGTAGGAGGCATATCTACCAGAGGAGAGTAAGGGGAGTGGATGGCTGAAGAGGAGAGTAAGGGGAGTGGATAGCTGAAGATTAGACATGCAGGCAAGAGGATTGAGTTAATGGTCAAACGTGGGCAAACAAATTTTTGACATATTGCAGGTTTTTTTTTTTTTTTTTCAAACACTGCCTTTTCCACCAGTTTTGGTGATGATAAATAATCGAGTAAGGCGGGGGTCGTAAACCAGGCTAAGTTAACCTACAGAATTTGGTGAACTTGCTAATAGATATAGCTGCAACTGCAGACATCATTCAGGTAAGATTAAGACAATGAGAACTCCTGGCTCTTCTATTAGATGATTTACCTCTACCTCAAGGGTAACTAAAGCCGGTTTAATACTGAACCAGCTGCGTAGTATACCCTCCTGGAGTGAACAGAAAAGTCTGTTATCCTTGTTCTTCTACTGCCAGTCCATTTTTTGGTCCATTTTACAGTTCAGGTGGTCCGAGTTTGGTTTTTTTTAAGGGGATTGTATTTGTAGGTGAAAAAAATGCCCTTGAGTGCATTTCTCCAAACCATAGTTGCTAAATATGCATGTTAGCTTGTTTATTGGCTGCAATGCAATTTCCCATTGGTAGCAAATATGGTTTTGAGAAACACAACCCGGCGTGACACTGTCTCGTTATAATCACGTCGTGTTCTGTGTTTGTGGCAGTTCCTTGTGCCTTCATATAGCCCACCACTATATGCCTTCATATACTGTACCTCTACCTATTTAGCTGAGTTTTCCAACTCTTTGTTTTTCACTAAAGTGTTTTGGGGCTTTACTGGTCACTGGTGTCTGTGCCCAGATATTCAGGTTATTTTCATGATGTACAGTACATACATATGTGTATATTGTTTATATACTGTATAGTATATTATTTTCTTTTTTTTATTCTTTTTTTTGGTTTAAATATTCTTTTAGGGGCTTTTATGCCTTTATTTGACAGGACAGTCGAAGATGGTGACAGGAAGCGAATGGGACATTGAGACGGGGGAGGATCGGGAAATGACCCCAGCCGGACTCGAACCAGGGTCCCCGGGGTTGGGCATGCAAGCCCAAATGTGGGGGGCTTAGCGCGCTGCGCCACAGCGCCCCCAGTATATTATTTTCTATATTTATCATGCACATTTTAATATTTAAATGCACCGTTTTATGTTGCATGTTTAACTTTGCTCCAAAGTTTTCTAAAAAAAAAAAGTCCTTGTCATTCACATCATTTTTGGGACAGTGAGGTTTGCTGTCCATTCGAGCACTATTTTTGTCACTTTCTGTGTTTAGTTTCAATAAAACAATCATTTAAAAATCCACAGTATCTTCTGATTTGTTGGTTTCAAACTATGTATTTCAGTCATTTAATCGAACTCAGTGGTGTCCCCACGTCTGCCCCTCTTGTAATTTTGGTCTAGAACCGCCACTGGTTAAAGGGACAGTTTGGTCAATTTCAACATGCAGTTGTAATGCTCACACTTCCCTGGACTTGTCAGTCAGTGGCGCCAGCAGAAATAAATCCTGTGGGTGGCTAGCTGGAGCCAGGCAAAATCTTGGGGTGGCATGCCCGACGAAAACCCAAATGTATTGATCTAGGCTACAGATAGCCTACTGGGGTTGTTATATAGGCTAGATAGCCATTTTGTTTATTATTAGGATTAAGCTTAGTTATGTAGGCATACAGTCTTATTTTCTATATTGTCTCGATCTCAAGCCCATTGTGTATGATATGATAGCCTATAAAATACAGTGCTGCCAATCAATTTTTAAAAAATTATAATATAAAATGTCACAAGTTGACAGACATACACACACACACATACACACGTGCAGAAAAAGTGTCTCTCATACTGACACAGGAACTACATTTTCCCAGTGGGTGCCTTGCTCAATTGGCACCTGAAAAAACAAACATATCAGCTGAGGTATATTGGTTTTCACACTAACAAATATCTTCATGAATTTTGGCTGCAAATATAGCACTTTTCAAACAAATGAAGCTAACATTTTGCTTATGCTTTCATTAATGACAGCCCTGCTGACATTCATAAGCAGAATGTGCAAGGGTAGCTTTCTATAAGTTGACCTAGCAAAGGGGAGGACCTCAGACGTTTTGTCAACAAAACAGCAGAGATCCAATATTGATTCAGCAACCATCAATACATCTTCAATTGTTCGACTTTGTTTGTAACCTAAAGAAGGGCATAGCAACAACCAGTTTGAAGTCCTCAACACATTGTTTGTAATCAAATATGGGCCATAACTTTTCAAAAACAAAGCATAGAGAACGTTGTAAATCATTTATTTACAGACTGACACCTTTGTTGTTGTCCATCTCACTGCTGTACGCAGCCTGCCCGCCCGACGCAACTGAAGAGAAATGAAGAGCTTACGTTACGTCTTTCGACTGACTCTCGATTCGAGGGAGGGGCGGGTCTACCTAGCGTAGCTTGTTATCGTGTATGCTGGGAGTTGTAGTTTAGCTAATTCTACAAGCCATGCAAGCCAGCCAGTTTAACAGATTTTGTTGTGGTGGCTAACGTGGTGGCTGAGAGTGATCACGTGGTGGCGGTAGCCACCACTAGCCACCACTTGGAGGCGCCCCTGTTGTCAGTGCCTGAGATTTTTTTTTCTTCTTCTTCAGCCGTTTCCGAGATCCTGGTCATTGTAATGGGGGCAGCTCTTTGTTTACATTTCAAAAAAACATTTTTATTTATTCCCAAAAACATCCAAAAGGTTATAAAACATCAGCAGACAACCAGCAAACAGCAGTACCTTTTGGGAAAATATTTGGAGTTGGCCTTGGCCTATGTTTCATTTTTTAAAAATGTAAACAAACGCTGCCCCCATTAGAATTGCTTATATCTCGGAAAGGGCTGAGCCGAAAAATGTGGCATCACCAGGTACTGACAAGTCAAGGGTAGCGTGAGCAATACAACTGCATGTTGGAATTGACCAAACTGTCCCTTTAAGACCATTTTTTTTATCATGCACTAGCATACAAATATGACTGAAACAGGGATATGAATTAACTTTTTTCATCCTTAGCCAATTTGTTAGATATTAATCTTATTACCCAAACATACACTCACTACCAGTTAAAGTGGCTAGTAATTCTCTTTTTTACCAGCCAGAATTTTCCACAAGCATTTGGCTAGTTGGCGGGTGTTAATTTAGACCCCTGGGTGACAGTTGGCGGGTGTTAATTTAGACCCCTGGGTGAAAATAAACAGATTGGACACCAACAGGGCCGCAGACAGCTTTGACTGGGCCCGGGACAAAATCACTTCAAAGGGCCCCCTAACCATGGGGGCCGCTAGGGGGGGGTGGTACAGGTTCTAAGGGCCCCAAGCACTGATAGGGTTTAAGGGGGCCCAAGCACTGAGAGGGCCCCTTAAGGGGCCCCAAAATTCGAATCTTTCATGGGGCCCAGCATTTCTGTCAGCGCCCCTGCCCCTAACAATGCATGCAATGCTATGAGAACCCAATTTGGGGGGCCCTCTTTCTCTGGGCTAAGGACGCGATATTTTTTTTCCGAGTAGGGTGACGCCAGAGGTGGCCTCTCATTGGTCGAACTTCCAGAGCGGCAAGACTGCAACACGTGAGATGGGGGTGTTACAGGAGAGTCTTGAAGCAGCAAATACGCCGACACTCGCCACACTTTTGATATGTGCCTAAACCTAAACCTTCCCTAAACTTAACCTGTCAGGAAAGCAATGTTTCTTATTCTTTACTTTTGCCAAGAACGGCGAAATAAGCAAGGTATTGACGAATTTGATGCGAAATTGTGCCCAGACCAAAACCCATGTCTAAACCCTAACCTGTCACAGGAAGTTGTGAAGGTTGACCAATGAGAAGCCGAGTTTGGCCATCTGTGGCGTCCCTGTACTAGGGGGAAAAAAATTAGCGCCCGGGACAACTTTGTCCCCCTCTGTCAGCATCCCTGCATCCACAGAGGACAGAGTAAATTGGACAGACGGGATTGAGTAAATTGTTTTATTTTAATCAGTGTCAGTACAAATGTACAGTACAAATAAATAATTTTACTGGAATATTCTACATCATCTGTCTCACCCGATTTAAAAAATGAAGATTATCACCAAACAAAAATAAGATTGTACCTCTGTGTTATTCATTGACAAACGTTCTAAACACTATACACACACTTCCCTTTTACAAAAAAAAAGATAACAAAAAAATTGAAGAAATAACTGAAACCAAAGATTAATTTAAAATGGCCATTGCAATTTGGCATGGATAACAAACAAAATATAATTAAAGGCTGCAGATTGTACAAACATTTGTTTTCTTTAGACATATTATTCATTACACATCATTCATTATTAAATTAATACACTGTAGTCATTTTGTGAGGAATGAGTTTTAAACCAGGTTTCATTCAAAAGTTGTTACAGAACCAATAACATGAATTGTAGCCTTGTGATTAATGAAAACTATTAAAGAAGTTTCAAGAAGGAGGCCGCACCTTGCACAGCAGTGGTTTTTATTGCGCACACGCCGAAACGTGTTTATGCAATAAGAAACACTGCTATGCAAGGGGCGGCCTCGTTCTTGAAACTTCTTTAATAGTTATCAGTTATAGAATTTCCAGCCGAAAAAATGCTGAAAACCTGCCTAGAAGCTCAAAATCCCGCCCAATTCTATTGATTCCTATGGCAAAAATTGGGCGGGTTTTTCTGCAAAATGCCATTTTTACCCGCACACGGCCATCCTAAGCAGCCCAATTGGGCGGGAAACAGCCCAATCTGGCAACACTGGTGGAAAATTAACTATTGAAGAAGTGCAAGATCATTTCAAAGTGTTGTTGGTCCCATACGATTCGTGTAGTTTAAGTTCAGTCCAATACTCAACAGGGTTGCCAGATGTCATTGATGATTTCCAGCCCAATAAATTCTCAAAAAAATACCTGGAGGCTCTAAATCCAGAATCTTGTGTGTTAGAATGAAGAGAATATTTGCTAAATCCTAGTAGCCAGGCCATGCCCTCCTAGTGACGCACCACCTAAAGTCGATGATTACCAAGGTACTAAATCCCGCTCCAATTTGAACTAAATGCTATTAATTGCTATGGCCTTAAATCTGCAGGAAAAACCCGCCCATACGTCAAATGTTTACCCACAGATGGGCATCCTAAATAGCCCAATTGGGCAGGAACTCACTCAATCTGGCAACCCAGCCATTTGCGTTGCATTGCAGGGCAGGAATTCTGCTTCTTATTGGTTTTACACTGCCCAACACACACACGCGCACGCACACACACGCACAAACACACACACGTATACTCCAAGGATGTGTCCAAAATGTTTGTACACTCACTAATTAGGGCACTACATAGACTGCAACATACATTGTTATGCTCTCTACAAAGTGCACGATGAAAGATTTCAGAAAAAAAGATTACGAAAGGATATGGATTGCATTACAGAAATGAGCAAAACTAATGAAATTAATGTTTTGAACATTCCGAAATTGTCACATAACATTGAAGGACAGTTAAGGAAAACTAGAAAGATCTAGAACAGGCTACTGGAGGAGGTAAGTGTGTCTAATTTCAGTCTTTCGACAGACAGGTAGCTAGCATCTAGCAGCTTGGTAGTAATCACAGAGAATCATCTAGAAGAGTAAGATACTTGAGGCTCTGACTTTTCCGGGATCCATATGATGTCAGGTGAACACCCCTTTAGGAGACCTTCGGGAAGGAGACCTTTGGAGTCTTATGGTTGAGAATGAATGGAGTTCCCTTAGCGCTGTAGATGGCGGTAGCGCACATCTTCTGCAACTCACCACCAAACATCACAAAAAGAGAAGAAGGAGGAGGGGATCACGCCCCCTTAGGAGTCCAAACTTGATCACACTCATTTGCATTGGGTATGCGGAGTTTGAGTTATCTTTCTCTACTAAACGACTCTTTGGTAACCATAGATAGGGATGCTAGGGGTCCATCTCATTAGCTAATCTCCTGTCCTCACCTTGTGCTTCTGACCTCGTGCTTTGATGAAGCCACGTGGAAAAAACACGTACATTTCCCCTGTGTCAGCCTAGGCACTGCAACAAGCTTTGATGGGACTTTTCCACCATTCAACATGCCAATTGCAAATGAGAAAATGACATATGCCCTTTTGTGAGATATTGAATTAAACTTCCAGCTTGTCCGATGTCATCACAAGGCCACAAGCACAAGGAGAAGATGGGAGATTACATATTGAAATGGGCCCATTCAAACTAGATGCCTTACTGTGCGGACAGACAGCTGACGCTGAAAGAGCTAAAACGCTGCAGTCCCGCCTGGAAGTACAGATGAACGCGACAAACGATTCAACCTGAAGCATTTTATCAGGGAGCGCAACCAATCGAAGCTTGTGTTAAGAAAAATGTGAACATTCCATTTGCTGCCACCTGCTGGCTTCGAACTCATTACATAGTTTTAGCTGAAGTTCAACTGTTCTTTTAATGCTTTTGACGCTCTCGGCGATAGAAACGCTTTCGCAGCTTCTGCTGCTTGCTCTTCCAAACAAAGTCAATTACTTCCACCGCTTTTCACTCCTTCAACGCCGGCTGTCTGTCCCTACAATTATGGCGTCTGTGCTACCGACCTACTTGCGCTACATCAGTAGAGAACTGAAGTTAAGTGGCTAGCAGCAGCAGCACTGTCTTTGGCTAATCAGGGGGCTGTGGCTAAAGATGGCTAACAGCTACGGCCAAAGCATTTTGGTATGGTGCTAGAGGCTAGCATTTAGCAGCTTTTGGCTACGCCGTCTCTGAGTGTGGTGCTAAGGCTAACGATTAGCAATTGTGGATACATCATCACAGTTCAGTATAACGTGAAAAAACGTAGCAGCTAGCAAGCATGGTTTTTCACCACAGTTCACTGCAGCATAGTAACCATGGTGATATATATATATATGGCATTACACTAAAGGCTAGGAGTTAGTGATAGGAAATAGCGTGTGCAGCTACATCAGATGTAGCACTTGCAGACAAGGGAGCAGTACATTATGGATACCATTCCATTATCCTGGGTGCATCCCAATATGTGTCCTTGCCTCCTCCACTTGTGCTTGTCTCCTCGTCCCGCCTCCTGGCCCCTCCTCCGTGGAGAAAACTATGAAGTTTCCCAGCTGTCAGCCTCGCCACAACAACTTTTGAGGGACTGTTTTTCATTCACCATCCCTATTGCAAATGAGGAAAAGACTTTACAATTGAGCTTTTGCAAGATATTGAAATATAATGCTGTTGTCAGTGATGTCATCATGACGAGAAGCAAGTGGAGGAGGCAAGTGGAGGAGGCAAGGTCACATATTGGGATGCACCCCCTAACTCTTGTCCTCAACCTGTGCTTCTGGTCTTGCGCTTCGGTGACGCCCCGCTTCCGTGGAGAAAACAATAACGTTTCCCCGCCCAGTCAGCCCAGCCACCACAACTTTTTGGGGGACTTTTTCCCAGTCAACATCCTGATTGCAAATGAGAAAATGATCTTTGAGTTGTTGTACTTTTTGCGAAATATTGAATGAAGGGAAGGACGGGAGTTAGGAACATGGAAAGAGCCCTATGTCTCTGGGCTAAAGGCAGGATGGTTAGCAGCTATGTGTGGTGTCAACCATATTCAGTGCAACTCTATCTACTTGATCAACAATCCAGGATCAGGAATTAAAAGTCCTTCTAGATATTTGTTCATACCAATCCACTCATCCCACTGAAAGGAAAGGGTGTAATCATTCATCCCTCTGTCTCAGATATCCGAGGAGGATGCTTGGCAAGATCCACTAGTGCAAGCCTTCTGTGCATAAAAAATTGCAGGAATAAGATAGAAAATAGTGAAAGGAAATATGTGAGAGAATTTTTTTCTCTCTAAATCCAGTATGTCTGCCTAACTGTGACAATGTTTGGTTAAAGGCTGGATGGTCAGAGTCTGTCGTTTTAGCGATATTTTCAGCACAGCTCTGTCATTGTGGTAAATTTGGGTAGTAGTGATCCTACACTGATTTACTCCCTGGGCAGGATAATCAGTGATTTCTCCCGACAGTTTTTTCTCTCTTTCTTTGCAAGATGGCAAGTCCTAGCCTGATAAACCGGACTAAATGTGAGATTAAATGTGAAATTTAGTCTGGTCCTGATGAATGACACATCGGAAGATTGTTGATGGAAACAAAATGTTATGTTTCAAACTGTGTCTGTGCCTATTGGCCAACGCTTTGTCGCCACTCCCTCAAAACCCTGTCCGCTTTGCATCCGAAGATTCAAAACAAATCAAAACAAGTCTCCTGTGCTGTGATTGGTCAGCCAGATTCAGGGCATTGGGGCATTGTCCAAGGCTAGAGCCACTCGGCGGGTGGGGCTAGTTTACCAGCCGAGGCAAGTGTATTCTCGCAGAAAATGTAAAAAGTGGGCTTGCCTTTTAGGCCAGAGGTTAGCAATTTTAGGAAACTTTGCATACATGCTATTCTAATTCCAAGACCAAAGTGGGGTTCGAACTTGCAACCTTCTGATCTTAATGGGAACTGCCCCTTCTGCCCATATGGAAGACTGCCAACTGACTGTGGGTAAAAAGGTCAGGGCGGGCAGTGAGGCAACACTGGTTAGCCTGCCAACCTGTGGTATTGCTTGGTGAAGGTGGCTAAAGGCTGAAGGACCAGGGTGCGATTTGTAGGGGGGGATGGGGGGGATTGTCCCCCCTTCTGGTTTTGATCCCTCCACTTTTCCTACAGGATTTTAATATTTGCTGTATGTAACTCTATTGACAATGCTTAAAATCTGAAACGTATCCCCACTTCTGGTTCTTCAACAAATCGAACCCTGTGAAGGACCGTTACATCCTCCGCACACCGGTTCTGACAAAGTGCGGAATACTGCTCTGCCAACGTTCCATTCCACTGTTTTTTCAATGCATCCCTGCACACCGTTACAGCTCAATAGTAATCAACGGCCGATATTTCCGGTGTGCGGTGTTGTATTAAAAACACAATAAATAAATGCAGCTCAATTGTAATCAACGGCCGATGTCACTGGACGTGGATGCCGGTGTGCGGTGTTGTATTTAAAACAATGTAATAGAATGTTGGCAGGGATGGAAGCTAAGCTAGTCTACACTACGCTCTGGCAGGCAGCTGCCTGTCGTCCACCTGCATCTAGGACTGCCCCTTACTGTAGGGAAGATTAAGATACAGTAATATTAGGCTGAAGACTGTGCACATCACAGGAAAAGGTGCAGGACAAAGGCTGACCGGAGTATTTGAGGGGTGAGGAGTACGCCCATTTAAAAAAATTAAAACATTTAAAAAAATATATATATATTCCATTGCAGGATTACATTTCGACAATGGTCAAACGTAATCCTACCATGGAATAAAAAAACAAAGAAGAAGGACTTGAAGTGTGCGGACTCCTCAATCCAAATACAAAGGTTAAGATAAGAACCATGGGTCTGGTCCACATTCTAATTAATATAAGGACCATGGGTCTAGACCATGCTCTGGCAGCTGGGGAAGGTTACTGGTCTAGACCAAGTTCTGGTTAACATAAGAACTACGGTTCTAGACCACTCTCTGGTGTTTGGGTGGAAGCTAGAATATTCTAGACCACTGTTTCCCAACAAGGGGTACGTGTTCCTCTAGGGGTACGCGAGCACACTGCAGGGGGTACTTGGAAAAAAATTAATTTTAACAAATGTATGGAGCTTAGTTACATTGGGATAGAGAAAGTTAGACTTTGGGGGGTACTCATGGCACAACTAAGAATGCTTAGGGGGTACACAAGACAAAAAAGGTTGGGAAACACTGTTCAAGACCACGCTCTGGTGTCTGGATGGAAGCTAGACTATTCTAGACCACGCTCTGGTGTCTGGATTGAAGCTAGAATATTCTAGACCACTCTCCGGTGTCTGGATGGAAGCTAGACTATTCTAGACCACGCTCTGGCAGCTAGAGAAGGTTAAGAGTAGTTTAGAATATTCTAGACCACGTTCTGGCAGCTAGAGAAGGTTAAGAGTATTCTAGACTGTTCTTGAGGATTCTAGACCACACTTTGGCGGCTATGGAAGGTTAAGAGAATTCTAGACCCTGCTCTGGCTGCTATGGAAAGTAAGGGTATTCTAGAGTGTTCTAGACTACGCTCTGGCGGTTGGAGAGAAGGTTGTGAGCATTCTAGACTGTTCTAGACCCTGCTCTGGCTGCTAGGGAAGGTCAAGAGTATTCTAGAGTATTCTACACCATACTCTGGCGGCTGGAAAGAAGATGAAGAGCATTCTAGACTGTTCTAGACCCTGCTCTGGCTGCTAGGGAAGGTCAAGAGTATTCTAGAGTATTCTACACCATACTCTGGCGGCTGGAAAGAAGATTAAGAGCATTCTGGAGTGTTCTAGACCCTGCTCTGGCTGCTAGGGAAGGTTATGAGCGTTCTACACCACGCTCTGGCGGCTGCCGTCGTGGCTGAGGCTGGAGGAGGAGGCGGAGCATCTGCGTCGGCGGCGGTTGAAGTCGATGTAGATCCCGTCCACATCCCCGTCACCATCCAGGTACGGATCCGATGAGTCCAGAGATTCTAGAATGTGGTCCACCACCGTCTCAGGACTGGACGACACCCCACCACCACCATCATCAGTCAACAGCAGCGACGAGCGCGACGGAGGAGGAGAAGAGGACTTGGACATGGACATGGACATGGAGATGCTGCCTGGAGACGGATGAAGCTGAGCCACGCCGCTCAGGTTGAACGAGCCTGACGCCGACCCGGAACCAGAACCGGACTCCGATGCTGACCCAGACCCCGAACCCGACCCGGAGAGGAGCGGCGAGGGAGAAGGCAGCAGCGAGGGGGACGGAGAGTCACTCTCCTCTCCTCCTCCACCTCCTCCTCTTACACCACCTCCTCTTACACCACCACCTCCTCTGCGCTGCGGCGACGGACCTCCAGAGGGCGGGGTCTCGGGGCATAGGTGGCTGCCCGCCTCGGAGGCCTGGCTGCCGGGTGGCATCTCTGTGAAGGCTGGCGGTTCCTCCAGGCAGGAGGTCATCTCTCCGATGGAGTGTCGTCTCAGGCCCAGGCTGCCCCCCCCTGGTCCTCCTCCTACGCCACACAGGCTCCCGCCCGCCTCAGGGTCGGACTCCACCACCGGCGTCAGCATGGGGATGTTGTAGCTCTTGGAGCGAACCACCGGGTTCTTGGCGGGGGGGGAGGGGGAGTCTGATGCGGAGGACTTGGCCTTGGTGGGCCAGCGGCGCAGAAGACGCTTCTCTGTGGGAGAGAGGGAGAGAGAGAGAGGGAGTGAGAGTGTGTAGGGAGGGAGAGTGTGTACTGTGTGTGTGTGTACGTGTGTACGTGTGTGTGTGTGTGTGTGTGTGTGTGTGTGTGTGTGTGTGTGTGTGTGTGTGTGTGTGTGTGTGTGTGTGTGTGTGTGTGTGTGTGTGTGAGGACTTGGCCTTGGTGAGCCAATGACGCAGAAGACGCTTCTCTGTGGAAGAGAGAGAGAGAGAGAGCAAGAGATAGAGATAGAGATGAGAGTGTGTAGGGAGGCAGGGTGTGTGTGTGTGTGTGTGAGACATGGATTGCATTTGGCCTTGGTGGGCCAGCGGCGCAGGAGACGCTTCTCTGTGGAAGAGAGAGAGGAAGAGAAGGCATGAGAGTGTGTAGGGAGGGTGTGTGTGTGTGTGTGTGTTTGTATGTGTATCCAACATGGTGGATTTGGCCTTGGTGGGCCAACGGCGCAGGAGACGCTTCTCTGTGGGGAGAGAGAGAGAGAGAGAGAGAGAGAGAGAGAGAGAGAGAGAGAGAGAGAGAGAGAGAGAGAGAGAAAGCATGATAATGTATAGGGAGGCAAAGTGTGTGTTTGTATGTGTATCCGACATGGGGGACTTGGCCTTGGTGGGCCAACGGCGCAGGAGGCGCTTCTCTGTGGGGAGAGAAGGAAAGAGAGAGAGAGAGAAAGAGAGAAAGCATGAGGCGAGTGTGTGGGGAGGGAGAGTGTGTGTCCTGTATGGGTGTGTAAGAGAGAGAGAGAAATCATGATACCTAGTTTGGCAACATAAATTGTGTGCACCAAGTATGAAGGGAGTTGCCTGAGTGACACATTGAATGTGTGGTGTGCAAGAAAAGGGGATGGGGGGTGCTGTGGCACAATGCATAGAGCACCTGTTAAGTTATGTTCTCATGAGAATGTTATTTTTGGTTATTTTATTATTGTTATTTTCTGCCATTATGCGGCCATGTAAATGTCTCCACTTGTATGTGATATGTTTGCGTCATATCAAGCAGTTTTACTATGACACATGTGGACGCTACAGGAAATGGGAGTTTACATCCCAATGTTCAGTTGTGAAGTGAATGCGGCACGGTTCACTTCAGCTGCCGCTACGGTGTAACGAAAATGTTTTAATATGGAAAGGAAAATAAATACACTTCAACTCAAAGGAAATAACGGTAATGTTTGCTGCCGTCTTAATTGATTCATGGATGAAGAAAATATACTGTTAATCGAAATGGAAAGAGAACAAAACCAAGAAAACTCTACAGCACCCCATACCACATACTTGGGGACCCGGGTTCGAGACCAGCCTGGGTCATTTCCCAACCCTAGCCCATCTCTCTCTCCCACCACTTTCCTATAGCATCTTCACTATCCTATCACACACACTAAAGGCACTAAAAAGCACAACAAAATAAATAAACATTTTTTTTAAAAGGGAGTGCAATGCTTGACCACCACTCAGGGTTTTGGTGTGCTCTGACTGCTACTCCACCAAGTGTGACAATCAGAGCTCCAGTGTGTGTGTGTGTGTGTGTGTGTGTGTGTGTGTGTGTGTGTGTGTGTGTGTGTGTGTGTGTGTGTGTGTGTGTGTGTGTGTGTGTGTGTGTGTGTGTGTGTTGTGTGTGTGTGTATCTTCTTACCCAGCACACAGGTGTGTGTGTTGGAGCCGTCGTTGGAGAAGAGGCCGTGTGTGCCGAGGTACGGAGACACCACCTTCTGAACCAGAGACTCCAGCTTCAGATAGTCCTCCGTCACGCCCTTAGACTCATGCACCCCCTACACACACACACAGACACACACAGACACACACACACACACACACACACACACACACACACACACACACACACACACACACACACACATTCACACATGCAATTCACACTAATACACACAAGCACGCGCGCGCGAACACACACACACACACACACACACACACACACACACACACACACACACACACACACACACACACACACACACACACACACACACACACACACACACACAGGCATGCACGCAAAGACACAAGCACACACACAGACATGCCCACACGCGTACACAAAGAGACATTGGAAATAAATATTATGTTCAATACATACGTACACACACTGTACACATCAAATGGGGTGTGGGAACATGAAACACAATGTATGTATTGCAGTATATTATACTGAGAGCAAAACCCTCTTAAAGGACCACTTCAGTCAATTTCAATGTTGTATTGCTTACGCTACCTTGACTTGTCAGTACCCGGTGATGCCACATTTTTCGGCTCAGCCCTTTCCAAGATATGAGCTATTCTAATGGGGGCAGCGTTTGTTTACATTTTAAAAATTCTTAACAACAAAAAATCTTATTTTCCCAAAAGGTATCACTGTTTGCTAGTTGTCTGCTGATGTTGCATAACCTTTTGGATGTTTTAGGGAATAAATCAAAATATAAACAAACACCTGCCCCCATTACAATGACCAGGATCTCGGAAAACACTACCCTGACAAGTCTAGGGAAGTGTGAGCATTACAACTGCATGTTGAAATTGGCTGAAGTTAGCCTTTAAGCGAACAAATGATTTCACCCATAGTCATAGAAACCTCAAACAAATGTTTCCCGTTTAAAAACGTTCACAATCAGAGGTTGCAGAGGGACCCTCGAACAATAATATTTGTATACAAGAAACCTAGGCTAGCCTACTGTACGGCCTGCCTGGGTCTTGTACCTGCAATTCTGCTTTAGGACCACTAGAGGGAGTGCATGTCTCAGTGAAAGCAGAGGCGTACATAAAGAAACGGCTCTGAGTGAAAGCAGAGCCGAGTGAAAGTGAATCAGAGTCCCCTTCTGCCTACAGTAGAACACTGAGTTAAGTAGTAACTACAGTAGCAACTATAAAGTACACATTAAAATAAAAGATGAGTAAAAACCTACATGAGAAATATCTGGTGTGAGTTTACTTATACTTCTAGATCTAATTTGAGACCTGTGGGAGTGCTTCAGAAACTATTTCTTTTTTTGAGGGGGGGAGGGGGATTGGCCTTTTATGATGATGATAGGATAGTGTAAGAGTAGACAGGAAATGGTTTGAGAGAGAGAGATGGGGCAGGGCTGGGAAATGACCCCGCCCAGATTCGAACCGGGGTCCCCCTGGGCAATGTACTAAGCCCAAATGTGGGGGGCTCAGCGCACTGCGCCTAAGAAACTATTTCTATTGGCTTGACGGTGTGCCACTATGATACATGCAGCCACTAACACACTACACTACTGCCAAGCTCACTGACCTAAACCTATTGACATACAGCCACTAACACACTACACTACTGCCAAGCTCACTGACCTAAACCTATTGACATACAGTTACTAACACACTACACTTCTGACCTAGCCTGCTCACTGACCCGGTGTGTGTGAGTGCATGGCCAAGTGTGTGTGAGAGAGAGAGAGAGAGAGAGAGAGAGAGAGGTGTGTGTGTGTGAGAGAGAGAGAGGGGGGTTTGTGTGTGCCTGCTTGCGTGTGTGTGTGTGTGTGTGTGTGTGTGTGTGTGTGTGTGTGTGTGTGTGTGTGTGTGTGTGTGTGCGTGTGTGTGTGTGTGTGTGTGTGTGTGTGTGTGTGTGTGTGTGTGTGTGTATGTGTACATGTGAGAGAGTCTCAGGCGGGTGACTGAGGTTGTCCTGGTGCTTGTCAAAGAACGTGTGAATAAAAGGCTGATTAAACGAGCGTAGAGCACTGGAGCAGAAAGCATTGAAGGCTGCACACACACACACACAGACACACACACACAGACACACACACACGGTGGCAAAGATTGGCCAAACACACACACATCCACACACATGCACACATACACACTCACACATAATGGCAAAGATTGGCTAAACACAAACACACACACACACACATACAGGCACACACACGCACACACACACAGACACTCCCTGTCCCCTTTAACTCCTCCGGAGACCTCAAACACACTCTTTCATAATTATTTTTAATTATTTGCTCCTTCTGCCAGACGTGTAATTTTCCATTGCTTTGTTCCTCACCACTGAATGCCTTTCACTCGGCCTGGTGTGTGTGTGTACCCCTCCCCTTCCCCTTCTGACTGGTGTGTGTGTGTGGCCTGATGTGTGTGTGTGTGTGCATGTGTGTGTGTATGTCTGTGAACTTCTATCTTAGTGAACTGTGTGTGTGTGTGTGTGTGTGTGTGTGTGTGTGTGTGTGTGTGTCTGTGTCTTTGTGCATGTGTGTGCGTGTGTGTTCAATCAAAAGTCTATTCTTGTGTGTGTGGTGTGTGTCTGTGTGTGAGCGAGAAAGAGACAGAGAGAGATTGTGTGTGTGTGTGTGTGTGTGTGTGTGTGTGTGTGTGTGTGTGTGTGTGTGTGTGTGTGTGTGTGTGTGTGTGTGGCCATGTGGTTAGGGTCAGTGTTAAAGGAGTTCTGTTCTAATACGGAACTACTGAGGTGCCCAAACGCGGGTGGTGGCTATGGCTGACGCGCTAGATGTTGCCTAAAGTCAGTGGCTAAGCTACACTGTTGACTTACTGTGAATTAAAGCAAAACGCCTGTAAACGGTCTTCACGTTGAATCAAGGTGATCCATTTATTCCAAACGAAAGTCCAATACAGGTACAGTAGTCACAGGTGCGCTAGCGTTGCCTTAGCGGTCAAAACCCTTTGCCCTTCCGGGTAGGACACCTGACCAACAACACAATGGTTCCTACCTTTATACTTGACAAAAGTAATGGACATGCGCCACCCAGTGGAAAACAAAAAACATGACACCCAAAAGACACCATACATTTTGGCTCCTACACACCGGCCCCTAATTGATGATGGCAGGAAGACACAGCAATTCAAATAAATGAAAACAAAAAGGAACCAAAATGTAGGAAACACCAAGTGATAAGTAAAATGTAACAACACATTCAGAGAATCATACTCCATGTACTAAGCACAGTTTGGTCACAGGTCTTTCAATGATGTTGGATTTTGTCTGCAACCTGGCTGATCGCACAAGGCCCTGCCTATCAGGAAATATCCCTAGCACTCTGGCAAGGGGCCAAGATCCACGGGGGGCAGAGGCATCCATGATGACAACTATGTCTCCAGCTTTCAGACTCCTCCTCTTCTCATTCCATTTCTGTCGTTCTTGGAGCAGTGGCAAATATTCTCGGACCCATCTCTTCCAGAACAAATCCGCGACATATTGCACTTGTTTCCATCTTCGTCTGACACACTGGTCATGAGGCTCGAAGACTCCTGGTGGCATAGCGGGCTTTCCTTTTAGCAAGAGCAGGTGGTTGGGCGTGAGCGGTTCCAGATCAGTTGGGTCATCTGAGAGCTTGGTAAGAGGTCGGTCGTTCAAGATGGCTTCTGCCTCGCAAAACACTGTGTGCAAGGAGTCATCATCCAGTGTCTGCTGACGTACCACTGAACTTAGGACCCTTCTCACCATGCGGATCATCCTCTCCCAGACGCCACCATGATGTGAGCCTGCTGGTGGGTTGAAGCTCCAGCGTATTCCAGCTTGTGAGAGGACTCCTTCAATCCGCTGGTGGTTGAGCGCAGCCATCGCTTCCTTCAGTTCCCGGTTCGCTCCAATGAAGTTGGTACCGTTATCTGAGATCAGGTGAGTCACTTGCCCTCTTCTGCTTATGAAGCGCCTCAGAGCATTGATGCAGGCATCTGTTTCCAATGAAGCTGCCACCTCCAGATGTACTGCTCTGCTGGCTAAGCAGGTAAATATGGCTCCATACCGTTTGCAAGTTCCTCTTCCTTTTCTTACCTCCACAGGACCGAAGAAGTCTACCCCAGTGTTGGTAAAGGGGGGCAAGTCTGGCTGGATCCGCACCTCTGGAAGATCCGCCATCTTTTGTTCCAGGAGACGGCCATGGTAACGTTTGCAGAAAGTGCAATCTGAGATTACTTTCCTGATGGCTGCATTGGCTTTAGTAATCCAGAACTTTTTCCTCACAGATGACACAGCATGTGCACGACCAGCATGACCTAGGCTCTGATGGACATGTTTGAGGATGAGTGCTGCGAGGTGCTGCCCTTTGCTGAGGATAATAGGATGTTTGGACTCCTCTGGCATCGCTCCTCTACTCAGCCTTCCTCCAACTCTTACTAGGCCATCGACCAAGACTGGGTCAAGCTTGTACAGGGGACTTTGGCGACTCACTGCTGCCTTTGCGGAGGACAGCGCAGCAATCTCCTCCTTGAACTGCTGCTGCTGGGAATAGCGCACTACTGCATTCTCTGCCTCCAGCATATCGTCTACTGTTAGGATGTTACCCCTGGGTGTCACAGCGAAACTTTGGCCATCAGCTTTACTCGACTGACTTGCCACAGGCCCCTTTAGCTGTTTTCTCCAGCGAGCCTTCTCCAATAGAATGGCCTTCAAACGTAGAAACCAAGCAGCTGCTTTCTTGAGCCTCTTCCAGTCAGAGAAATAGCTAATGAGCTGGTCAGTTGGTGTAACAGCATTGCACACGTTGATGGCATTCGTGGCTGCCTCTCTCTTCACCTCCTTGTCATCAGCACTCAGGGAAACGTCACAGACATTGTTAGGCCAGTCCTCCTCATGCTTCCAAAGAAATGCAGGCCCTTCCCACCACCTACTGGTCTTCAGGAAACCTGCCACCCTCAATCCCCTTGACGCGTCGTCAGCTGGATTGTCTTTGGAGCAGACATGCCTCCATTGCTTTGGTTCTGATGACTCTCTGATAGTGGAGATCCTGTTGGCCACGAACGTGTGAAATCTCTTATCCTCGTTCTTAATGTATTTGAGGACTGAAGTACTGTCCGTCCAGAAGACAGAATCCTTGAATGTCCACTTCAATTCTTCCTTCAACATCGAGTCCATCCTCACAGCGAGAACTGCTGCAGTCAGTTCAAGCCGGGGAATTGTCACTGCCTTCAGTGGTGTTACTCTGGCTTTGCCAAGGAGAAAGGAGACCTGCACTTGCCCTTGCTCATTCAACATCCTCAGGTATGTCACGGTCCCATACCCAGCTTCGCTGGCGTCGGCAAAATGATGTAGTTGGGCTTGAGCAACCTTGCGATACGTCGCTGGCTTGACACACCTGGATATCTTGAAGGTGTTGAGCAGCTCCAAGTCCTCCAGCCAAGAGTTCCACTGGCATGAGATGTCAGGTGGCAAGCTATCATCCCATCCACAACCTCTCCTGCATAGCTCCTGTAGCATGATCTTAGAAGGCAGCGTGACTGGGGCCAGGAAACCCAGAGGGTCGTACACTGAGCTGATGGTGGACAACATACCACGTCTGGTAAGTGTCTGCTGCTTCAGTTCGATCTTGAAACGGAATGAGTCAGTTTCCACACACCAGAGTAGTCCTAGGGCTCTCTCGACTGGCAGTTTGTCACCGTCAAGGTCCAGTTCCTTTAAATCCTTAGCCCTTCTTTCTGTTGCAATGGCCTGCAAGACAGCACGACTGTTGCTGACAAACTTCTCCAGGGTAAAGCCTCCCTTCTGGCACAGTGCAGTCAGGTCCTTGATGGTCTGAATAGCACTTGCTTCTGTGGCAGAGCTTTTCAAGTAGTCGTCGACATAAAAGTTTTCCTTGACGGATTTGCATACAGCAGCGGGGAATTCAGACTGGTGGTCGTCAGCGGTTTTCCTCAGTGCGTAGCTAGCGCAGCTTGGCGAGGATACAGCACCGAACAAGTGAACGGTCATCCTGTACTGCCGCAGCTCCTGAGTGATGTCTCCATTCGGCCACCACAGAAACCGGAGGAAATCTCTGTCTTCCTCTGCGACCTTCACCTGATGGAACATTGCCTGTATGTCACCCATAAACGCCACAGGTTCCTCTCTGAAGCGCAGCAGGACTCCCAGTAAGGAGCTTGTGAGGTTAGGCCCCTGAAGCAGTTCTTTGTTCAAGCATGCACCTTGGTAGGTGGCACCACAGTCGAACACCACCCGAAGGGTACCTTTCTTTGGGTGATGGACTGAGTGATGGGGAATGTACCAAACTCTACCAGGTTCACCTTGACGATTTGGCAGCAGCACAGGTTCTGCATAGGCGTTGCTGATAAGGCCATTCACAAAGTCAGCATACTGATGGTGCAAGCTTGGGTTATTGAGGAACCTTCTCCTCAGGCCCTGCATCCTCTGCTTCACTGCAACAATGTTGTTGGCAAAGACACTTTCCTCTTGAGCGGCAACTTCAGGCAGTACTTTCCATCCTGCAGTTTTGCTGACTGGTCCATTGTCTCCATAAACTTGAGGTCATCTCTAGACATTTCCTTTTCTTCCGAAGCCCTTTCCGTGAAGTCGTGGTTGTATTGACTCACAAGCATCTGTTCAAGTGTTTGAAGTGAGATGCGGTTCACTGTGGCGGAGGGTGTTGGCGCGCCACTGCTTCCACTCAGAGGCCCGTTTACAGACCAACCTAGGACTGAACGAGTCGCAAACGGACTGTTGTCGTGGCTATTGATGACCTCCCAGGGCTCTAATAGTCTGGGTGCATTGGTGCCAATCAACAGGCCAACATCCGCCTTCACATTTGGGATGTGCACCTTTGACAAGTGGGGCCACCTAGCCAGGTCCTTAGATGTGATCATGTTTTCCACAGTGACCGGCATTTTCTTCTGTGTGAATACCTCGGGCAGGGGATAAAAATTGTCACCGTTCACCCCTGAGACCTCTAGACCAGACAGGGTGTACGCAGAAACAGCCTTTTCTTGCCCCATTGTCCTCAACAGGAGGCTGGTTTTCTTGCCTGTAAGATTGAGTTTTTGCATGAGGTGTTCAGAGCAAAATGTAGCTGAGCTACCAGGGTCTAGGAAGGCATAAGTTGTTATGATGCGGCTTCCCTTGGCAGACTTCAGCTTCACAGGTAGAATGGACAGTACACACTGGTCTCTACCGGCCCCTGCATGCGCACATATATCGCTGGAGGACTGCTGGGTGTCCGCAGAATCTTTGGACTGTTCTGGGGTCTGCTGCTGTTTAATATGAAGCACAGTTGGATGAGACTTTCCACAAGTTTGACATATCAAGCGCTGCTCACAGTCTTTGCTCATGTGTCCAGTGCGCAAACAGGCAAAGCAAGCTCCCTTCTGCCTCAGGAGAAGAATTTTGTCCTTGTGCTTCTTGCCTCTGAACTGCCTGCATTCCTCCACCAGATGGCGACGATCACAGCACAGGCATTTCACTTCCTCCTCATCCTCATCTTGAGTCTGGTCCTGGCCTTCATCAGACACATCCGTCGCAGCAACAATGTTTCCCCTTACGCTGCTCCTAGGCTGGGGCTTGAACTTTGACAGCGGCCTAGTCATAGGTGAGGCGGAGGGTGGATCCTGTATATCGCCGAACAAGGGGTCAGACAGAATTTTGACACGTCGTTCAATGAACTGCACCAGGTCAAAGATGTGAGCTCGGTCATGCGTTTTCTCCATAATGTCATGAGCTGTAGTGCGCCACTGTTCTCTCATTTTAAATGGCAGCTTTGAGAGAATGGTCCTCATGTTTACAGGCATGTCCAGTTCCTGTACATAGCTCAGCTCATGCATGACGTTACAACAGCCACGTAAAAACAAAGAGTAGGCCTGCAGTGCCTTCGTATCTTCTGCTTTAACGGCTTGCCAGGCCAAAGCCTTGTTCATGTAGGCGGTTGCCAACTTGTATGGGTTGCCGAAGTGCTCAGTGAGGAGGCCCTTTGCCACTACATAGCCACGCTCGGGCACCATATGCTGGCAGCTGCGCACCAATTCCTGGGGCTGACCTGTCGTGAACTGCTCTAAATAGTAAAGGCAGTCTCCTTTGCCAGCCTTACTCTCCACACCCTGTTCGAAGGCCTTCATGAAGGGCCGAAACTGGAGGGGGTCACCATCGAACACTGGTATCTCTCTTGATGGTAGAGATGAGATGCGTTGTTCATGGACCAGAGCGGCTGTGATGTCATTTTGCCTTTGCATGATTTCCAGTAGGTCCGGTGAGTTTGCTGTGCTGTGCGAGGCATTAGTGATGGGAGACGGTTGCACAGGCCTCACATGCTGTGGTTGTGCAGTCCTTACATACTGTGCTTGTGCTCCATGTGATGCTCCATGTGCTGCTCCATGTGCTGCTCCATGTGCTGCTCCATGTGATGCTCCATGCTGTAGCTGAGGCATAGTGTATTGTTTCAGAACGTCATTGCACCACTGCTCCGTCTGTTTCATGCATGCTTCTGTTGACAGTATGTTGTTAGGTGGTAGTGGGCCTTTAACGGACAGGTGTGTTTTTTGCTGTGGTAGAGCAAGTTTAAATTCCATTGCATTGGGATTAAGGTTAGCCACTTTCACTTTCTCCTTCTGCAAGTACGAATTCATGCCATCAGAGGGCGCTGCTGAGTGACTCCT
>NW_026945577.1:1090542-1093042 GCF_034702125.1 Engraulis encrasicolus | reverse complement strand
ACAGTTAGATAGTGAAGCAGGGTCTCCTGACACACAGACGGCTCCTTACCCTGTGGACACACACACACACACACACACACACACACACACACACACACACACACACACACACACACACACACACACACACACACACACACACACACACACACACACACACACACACACACACACACACACAGTTAGATAGTGAAGCAGGGCCAACTGACGCACAGACGGCTCCTTACCCTGTGGACACACACACACACACACAATTACCAAAGTGTTTACCAAAGTTTTGTGGGAAATAGGGGTGCTGCACCACCCCCTGTGACAAGACATTTCTTTCTTAATTAAATGTTACTATTGAAATATTTTGATTATTTTAACATGCTGAAATGCCCCGGCACCCCCTGTTAAAAAGTACTTCCCACGGCCATGGTTTTGTGTGAATTTCTGTGTGTGTGTGTGTGTGTGTGTGTGTGTGTGTGTGTGTGTGTGTGTGTGTGTGTGTGTGTGTGTGTGTGTGTGTGTGTGTGTGTGTGTGTGTGTGTGTGTGTGTGTGTGTATTATCTGTACAGGATAGAAGATGGCTTGTGTGTGTGTGTGTGCGTTACCTGTACAGGGTAGAAGATGGCTTGTGTGTGTGTATGTGTATGCATGTGTGTGTGTGTGTGTGTGTGTGTGTGTGTGTGTGTGTTACCTGTACGGGGTAGAAGATGGCTTCTGTGTGTGTGTGTGTGTGTGTGTGTGTGTGTTCATTTATGTGTGTGTGTGTGTGTGTGTGCGTGTGTGTGTGTTACCTGTACAGGGTAGAAGATGGCTTGTGTGTGTGTGTGTGTGTGTGTGTGTGTGTGTGTCTGTGTGTGTGTGTGTGTGTGTGTGTGTGTGTGTGTGTGTGTGTGTGTGTGTGTGTGTGTGTGTGTGTGTGTGTGTGTGTGTTACCTGTACAGGGTAGAAGATGGCTTGTGTGTGTGTGTGTGTGTGTATGTGTGTGAGTGTGTTACCTGTACGGGGTAGAAGATGGCTTGCAGCATGGAGAGAACATCGCAGAAGAAGAAATCCCAGGTCTCCGCCAGGGAGTCCAGCAGCTTCTGACCTGGAACACAAGGGGGCGCCGTGTCGTGTAAACTAGTATGCAAGCACTCAAGATAATGGAAAAAAGGAGGCGCACACAAGACTTGATTGAATAAGTGTATTGAAGCCGAAATTAAACAACAGACGTCTAAGGTTTTTTTTTTTTTTATTATTTATTTTCTTCAAATGCTACTATTACTATGTCAGAACGCTATAAAGGGCGTTTAGAAAAAGCACAACAAAATACCTCCTCTTAATGTATGTTCTCTACAAGTCTTCTGTTGTCCAGTCTTGCACTTTAAATGTCTGTATGAGCAATGTCTACGTCCATACTGTCTTATGTCCATGTATGAGTACTGTCTATGTCTATACTGTCTATGTCCTTACCTAGATTAGTCTATGTCTGCATGGGAGAGCAAGAAACGCAATTTCAAATTCTTTGTATGACCAGTGCATGTAAAGAAATTGACAATAAACTTGACTTGACTTGACTTGACTAAGGTTAACTGGAGAAACAGATGTTTCGGAGCTAGTCCATTCTCAATGTCTCCAGTATGTTTCCATTATCTTGAGTGATTACTACTTTTTGGGAGTGCACGCACCAAGCAATACACGAGTATTAAGTTCAAGGCGCAGACGCCGACCATTGTTGGTCTTTTGTCATCAACTAGTATGCAAGGCAATGCTTGGCAATACTGCCACCATAGCCTGATTATCATCAACTTTCAAATCTCTTCGAGACTTGGTCTGACCAAGAGCATAACAGTTAACATTTCCCAAATGGCATTTCCCAAATGGCCTCCCATGGTTTGCTGATGATTGTTTGCTTCCCAACAAAGTGGGAGGAGTTCCCGTATTTGCGGGAACTCAGAAAGTACTTGCATTGACTCTTGACCTGACTGGTAGCAACGCTGAAGTTGTTGCGTCACTAGGAGGGCACGGCCTGGCTACTGCCACCCTACATCTGCAGCCTAATCCCAGTCAGGAACAAGTGGTCGACTCTTATGGTCTTACGGTCTGCGTTGTTTTTTTTTGTGAACAACATTGAGTTGCACTTGTGTATGAAATGGGGTATACAAATAAACTTGCCTTGCCTTGTATTGAAATCAGACTTGTACGAAATTCCGAATTGAATGAATTGAAATTCACAGTAATGCCATAATATGAACACTAGGTGGTGGTGTTCTATGTACTATCAATGGGTGGTGTAGATTAAATTCAAAGAAATGGTAATGGTAATGACACTACCTAGTGTTCGTATTATGGCATTATTTTGAATTTCAATTCATTCAATTCGGAATTTTGTACAAGCCTGGTTGAAATGACTATTTGCTTCTCTCTGTCCCCTGTTTTAGCTGTTTCTTTCATAGAAGCACACACACACACACCTACCTTCATAGAAGCGTATCTTATCCCTGAGGATGACCATGCCTTTAGTCAGCAG
>NW_026945577.1:1078042-1083042 GCF_034702125.1 Engraulis encrasicolus | reverse complement strand
TCCTCAATAAAATGAAACCATGATGTAAGTGTTGTATTAAGTACATTTTTACCAAGCATAGCAGTATTGTGCAGTAGCCAGACTGCTTCCGAACAGGATATCAATAATCATAAGGAACAACAACAGCAAGGCGTCCACATAGAATTCAGACTGGCGTTCAGCCACGCACTTTAGATTCAGCGTTTATATTACACACAAATAACTTAGCCTAGGTATTACGTGTCAAAGAAAGATGTTGTTAGGTTCGAGTCCAACAATGCCGCATGAGGCCATGCACTTCATGTTAGCTATGTTCAAAACTAGGCTACTCAGTCATCATGACTAAAGCCAACAGTGCTAGAAGCCAGAAAAGCTAAATAAAATGGCAAAATCATCCAACAGCGCACAACAAAAGTATGGATATGTCGAGAGTAGACTCGACTTGATCATCCCAGCACTTAGACCCAGAGCAGATACAAATGACAGATAAAACGGCACACGGCGGTGCTACACATGGGATATCGCAGGATGATATGACAGCGACTTACCATTTTGAAGACTAAACTTTCCGACTGCAAACCAATTGTCTGTAAGAAGTCCTAGCTTGTAGGCCTACTGAAAAGCAGGTTTAGATCTTTCCATAACTTCCATAACTTGTGAAATAACGCAATATAACCAAACAGCTTCACACAGCCTGTGATCAGTTAGAACTCTTCTTCTGAACCGTTTGCATAGACGCTGAACTGTTCTGAAAATTCATGTCGGGCATTTTCAGTCTAGATTAGTCCCCAAGGCTTTCGACTGGATTTTACTATGTAATACTTTTCTGTATCTAACATCATGTTTTATCAATGTCTGCTATCTCGAAGAGGTCTGCTATCATCATAAGGACTGATACCATTGAGGGGAGTCATCAAGGCCATTGGGCAAAAGCCCTGTATGCCATATGGTCAATCCAACACCGTTTCTATGGTTACTGTCTGATTGTGTAGAAGAGCAACGCGCCACAGGGGGAAAAAGGATCGGCGCGTGAAGTATCTTGTTACAAGATGACAAATTATAATACCTTACGTTACAAAATGACAGTTATAGGCCTAATGCAAACGCCATTTCATCTTTAAAGTTCTCTCGCGAATAATACTGCTTTAGTGCTCGGGTTTGTCCGTGGGTGCAATTTCTTGGCATTTTAACGCATTTTTAGCGTCCTGTGTTCCGTTTCAGCTCACAGGAGGGGGTGCAGCCGCACCCCCTGCACCCCTAGTTCCCACGGCTATGGATTAGATTGGCTTTATATGCTGTGCAGTAGCAATACTGAACTGGAGTACACAGCAGACTGACACAGTGATAAGGAGTGTGTGTGAGTGTGTGTGTGTGTGTGTGTGTGTGTGTGTGTGTGTGAGTGAGAGAGAGAGAGAGAGAGAGAGAAGTGTGAGTGAGTGAATGTGTGTTTGCGTGTGTTTGTGTGAGAGAGAGGAGTGTGTGTGAGAGTGTGTGAGTATGAGTTTGTGTGTGTGTGTGAGAGAGAATGAGAGAGAGAGAGAGAGAGAGAGAGAGAGAGAGAGAGAGAGAGAGGAGAGTGTGTGATGTGTATGTTTGCGTGTGAGCAGAGAGAGAGAGAGGGAGAGCGGAGTGTGTGTGTGTGTGTGTGTATGTGAGATATATGTTTGCGTGCGAGCACATCATTGAACCACATCTGTCTTAAACTATACAACTGTTTTCCCTGTCGAGTTGGCCGACCTTTAGAAGTACGCCCACACACACACGAGCGAAATAACCAACAGCAACGCGCAGAGGCTAATGCTACCTGGAATAGAAAACACACACGCACACGCACACGCACACGCACACGCACACGCACACACACTAGCTCTCTCTCTCTCTCTCTCTCTCTCTCTCTCTCTCTCTCTCTCTCTCTCTCTCTCAGTCTGTCTGTCTGTCCGTCTCTCTCTCTCTCTCTTTCTCCTGCTGCCTGTCTCTCTCAATTCCATTCTAGTATTAGAAATAAAAAAAGAAAGAACCCTTAATAAAGGTGCCATAGATAGACCTACTGTATACATACTGTGCGCTCTAGCCAACAATACAATACAATACAGCATGCTGTTCATCATTGACAGGAACATATAGACGTGAAAGGTCCAGTTCTACACAATCTGTACAACAGCGCAAACAAAATCAATAACACCCTGTACTAGATGGCAGGCTTCGAAATCAGGGTAAAAACAGGGTAAAGTTATGCTTTCATCTCTCTCTCTCTCTCTCTCTCTCTCTCTCTCTCTCTCTCTCTCTCTCTCTCTCTCTCTCTCTCTCTCTCTCTCTCTCTCTCGCTCTCTCTCTCTGTGTCTCTCTCTCTCTCACACACACACACACATACACACACACACACACACAAAATCACAAATATACACAGACACACACAAAGACACGCACATGCACAGGCACGCACACACACACACACACACACACACACACACACACACACACACCCACACACACACACACACACACACACACACACACACACACACACACACACACACACACATACACACACACACATACTATACATCTAAGTCAAAAACACATTCCCGTGTTTAAGGCTTATTCTGGCATGACATTCCCGAGGAAGTTCCCATGCTACGCACACCAGACACCCAACACCTCCGACGGAACCACCGGAACCATCAGGGGAACATCAGAGGAACCCCACAGGAACCATCAGAGGACCCATACAGGAACCATTACTCTCGCACTATGCTCTTGTCAAAACAGGATGCTTAAGACATACATGCACACACAGACACACTCTTTTTCTCTTTGCATGTCTTTCATCCCTACTTAAAAACATATGTGCGGCCCCGACTGTGCCTCTAATGGTAGGGCACTGGGCTGCTAAGCGAGGCTCCTTTGTCAACCCTCCCCAGCTCTCCCCATTCACTTCCTGTCTACCTCTCCTACTGTCCTATCATCAATAAAGTCGGAAAAAAATAAACATATGTGCACATACCAAAGTGAGGTAGCGTTAGCTTGTGCGCATCGCTGTTGGCTATTCTGTGTGTGTGTGTGTGTGTGTGTGTGTGTGTGTGTGTGTGTGTGTGTGTGTGTGTGTGTGTGTGTGTGTGTGTGTGTGTGTGTGTGTGTGTGTGTGTGTGTGTGTGTGTGTTACCGCATTGCTGTTGGCTACTGTGTGTGTGTGTATATGTGTGTGTGTGTGTGTGTGTGTGTGTGTGTGTTACCTGTTCCAGGTAGTGTTAGCCCCTGCACGTCGCTGCTGGCTGCTGTGTGTGTGTGTGCGTGTGTGTGTGTGTGTGTGTGTGTGTGTGTGTGTGTGTGTGTGTGTGTGTGTGTGTGTGTGTTATATACCTGTTCCAGGTAGCGTTAGCATCTGCACGTCGCTGTTGGCTGCTGTGTGTGTGTGTGTGTGTGTGTGTGTGTGTGTGTGTGTGTGTGTGTGTGTGTGTGTGTGTGTGTGTGTGTGTGTTACCTGTTCCAGGTAGCGTTAGCTCCTGCGCGTCGCTGTTGGTTATTTCGCTCCTCCAATGTGGCAGCTGATGATGTCGAGTTCCGATCGCCCTTACACAGGTCACCCCCTGCACTCATCAAACGCAACCTGCACACACACACACACACACACACACACACACACACACACACACACACACACACACACACACACACACACACACACACACACACACACACACACACACACACACGCACACACACACACACACACACACACACACACATGTTAACACACACGTTAAAACACACACACACTCCTAAACTCTCGCTCTTACACAAGTCACCCCCCGCACTCATCAAACGCAACCTAAAAACACACACACACACACACACACACACACACACACACACACACACACACACACACACACACACATGTTAACACAAACGTTAAAACACACACACTCCTAAACTCTCGCTCTTACACAGGTCACCCCCCTCACTCATCAAACGCAACCTGAAAACACACACACACACACACACACACACACACACACACACACACACACACACACACACACACACACACACACACACACACACACATGTTAAAGGGCAACTCCTACCAATTTCAATATGCTGTTGTATTGCTCACACTACCCTTGACTTGTCAGTACCCGGTGACGCCGTATTTTTTGGCTCAGCCCTTTTCGAGGTATGAGCTATTATAATGGGGGCAACTTTTGTTTACATTTTTAAAAAAAATTAAAATGTATTCCCAAAAACATCCAAAAGGTTATGCAACATCAGCAGACAGCTAGCAAACAGCGATACCTTTTGGGAAAATATTTGGAGTAGGCCTATGCTCATTTTTTTTAAAAATGTAAACAAAAGTTGCCCCCATTAGAATAGCTCATATCTCGGAAAGGGCTTGGCCAAAAACTGTGGCGTCATCCTAGGCTATTTATCACGTGATATTTTGAGTATGGAGGAGCCCACATAGAAAATCTTGCTTGCGCACAGGTTCTGTTGTTATTACAGTGGTCTCGGGCTTCGGACGGGTTTGGACACAAACATTTTAATTAGTCTCGGGCTCGGGTCGGGGTCGATCACTATTATGTCGACTGAGGGCGGGCCTCGGACAGAAAAAAACGGCCCGAGCCACACTCTAGCACACACACAAACACACTTTTAACACACACTCCTACACTCTTATTCCCTGAACTCATCAAACGCAACCAATGGACAGACAACGTGCTTGTCACACACACACACATTAACACACTCTTAAACAAAATACACTCTGAAAACAAACACTTCAAAACACACACTTTGCAACAAACACACACACTCCATAAAACACACACTTAAAAAGCCCCCAGATACTCATGACACACTAGCTGCAGATAGATAAAATGCTGGTCACACACACACATTAACACACTTTTACACACACACTTTAACATACAACACAAGAGACACACCTACACCTGAACACACGCACGCACGCACGCACACACACGCACACACACGCACGCACGCACACACACACACACACA
>NW_026945577.1:1030542-1048042 GCF_034702125.1 Engraulis encrasicolus | reverse complement strand
CACCATGATGTGAAAGTCCATATTGAAGTGGTTCTGCAGATATGCACATAGTGCGTGTAAAGCAATATTTACTACTATTTTCTGATTGCTCAAAGTGTGTCCAGCATATTAGTCACCACCGTCAGATTTTTTTAAAAAGACAATAAAATCAGGTATGCCCAAGGTCATTGTCATTACTTAGGACCCCTTTTCAAACCTTTAGATCTACTGAGTACTTCACCATCACTGAAGCTCCTGTAAGTTTACTAATTTCTCCTCAATTTGATAATTTGTTTGGACACTGGTACTGTCCCAACCATAAACTGTCAACACCGTCGGGGGTTTTAATAGTATTATTGTTACATTAATGTTAATTATATATACTTTTTCAGAAGCGTCATGAAGCCCCTAAGAAACAGAGCGAAAACGAAGTGGCTAATGTGAGCAAAAAATGCACAATATGTAAAAGAGTGTTTTTTTGTCTCACACCGTCAGATGTCACCACCGTCAGATTTTGTTCGGCTCATCATCTTGTTCCATATTTTACTAAATTGTGCTGGTTAATGAAACATTACCAGACATGTTAGTAATAATTGTGACCCAAACTTATACTCCAGCCTCCACTGAGGTGCATTTGGAGGGTTTTTTGTCACAAAACCTGACGGTGGTGACATCTGATGTAGTTCACAAAAAAGCATGTGTTTTACATGTTTTTGACAAGTTTTAAGAATATGCTTCCAAGAAATATTTACAATTATGTTGAATTGTACAAGTAATTCGCTTAAATACAGTAAACTTATTTTTTTACTTCTAATTCTGTCTGACGCTGGTGA
This sequence comes from Engraulis encrasicolus, assembly GCF_034702125.1. NCBI lineage: Eukaryota > Metazoa > Chordata > Actinopteri > Clupeiformes > Engraulidae > Engraulis > Engraulis encrasicolus. The sequence goes on along the minus strand of NW_026945577.1, from coordinate 1,047,230 downwards.
CAAAACCAAGAAAGAGCCCATTTTATGAAAAATGTAAAACATGGGGAGCTTGGCCAATACATTCACTGCACAGCCAAGACGTTCATCTATGATAATACACCTCTATATTTTGGATTTGAACAACTTAAAACCTGTTTATGCCACATTTTCAATAATCTAGGCCTACTTCCTAGAGTATCTAACAAATGAAGAAAAAACACATGCACAAACATACTGTGCACACACAAAAATAAAGTGTTTATGCTAGATGTCATTGACTTGAGAGGGCTATTTATTTTGCTAAATGTAGGTAATAATTAGGTCACTTTCACCACCTTCAGATTACTGTCACCACCGTCAGTTCTTAAGTCACCACCGTAAGAAGGAGTTTTGGACATTTTAAATGAATGTGCTTACAACATTTTCCTTTGTAGTTGTTGAATTATCAAAGTAATAGCAAATTTAAGCCTACACGAATATTTGTGAAATTACAAAAAATTGTTTGATCTATTTAGCCATTAAGTAAGCATTGTCTGACAGCACATATTTTTAAATTAGAACACATGAAGCAGTATTAAAATAGAATGAAAGTGAATTTTCAACATTTAAAGGCGTATGTGTGAACCAAAAAACACACACAATCACTTAAAAACTCCAGATACATATGCAACCAAATCAATACACTTTGTATTGCTTTTAATTGTGTCTGACGGTGTTGACAAAAAACAAGGTATGATCAGAGAAAAACCTGATTTCTGAAAAAAATGGAAAATGGGGAGATTGGCCTTGTGCATTTCTGAAAAGCCAAGACCTTTGTCTACGAGGATATACCATATTATTTTGTAATTCACTTCGTTTTTTTCTTTCAAGATTACAACCTGTTTTAGCCACTTTCTCAAGAATCAGTGATACAGTACTAAGAATGAAGAGGTGGATCGCACCCAGTTCTTCTTTTCTTTGTAATACTTTTTTTATTTTTCACATAGCAGCACCTGACTGAAACCTGTAACAAATTCTCTCTGCAGTTTTGGAAGCACAGAGACCGAGACAGACAGACATACAGTATACACACACACACACACACACACACACACACACACACACACACACACACACACACACACACACACACACACACACACACACACACACACACACACACACACACACACACACACAGACACACTCACAGATATATATACAGTATACACACACACACACCAAGACAGACAGACAGACAGACAGACAGACAGACAGACAGACATACATACACCCACACACACCTAGACAGACAGACAGACAGACAGACAGACAGACAGACAGACAGACACACACACACAGACACACACACACACCTCTGCATCCATGGTGCATACATAACAATGCCTCCATGCAGGCCTTTATGATGGGAAAACAAAACACACTCTCCCCCTCCCTCTCCTAATCTAATTACTCTCTCACTCACTCACACACACACACACACACACACACACACACACACACACACACACACACACACACACACACACACACACACACACACACACACACACACACACAGAGTGTGAGAGTGAAACAGTGTGAGAGTGAGCGATGACGACAAGAGGACAGAGAACTGCTAATGGGGCCCACACACACACGTACATGTATGCACCCATACACGCATGCACGTGTACACACACACACACACACACACACACACACACACACACACACACACACACACACATACATACACACACACACACACGCGCGCGCGCGCACACACGTACACGCACACATACACACGCACAAACATACACGCACCACACACACACACACAGACACACACGCATACGCATACACACACACACACACACACACACACGTACACGCACACATACACATGCACACACACATACATACACGCACCACACACCAGGCACACACACGTATGCACACATACATACATACACACACACACACACACACACACACACACACACACACACACACACACACACACACACACACACACACACACACACACACACACACACACACACACACACACACACACACACACGCACACGCACACCACAAAAACACACACCTGGTCCAGTGTGGCCTGAATGATCCTGTTTGCAGTGGGGGTTGCATTGTTCTCATGACAACCACCTACTATTTTAAGAATGAGTCGTGTGTGTGTGTGTGTGTGTGTGTGTGTGTGTGTGTGTGTGTGTGTGTGTGTGTGTGTGTGTTCGTGAGTACATGTGTGAGTCGTATGTGTGTGGGTGTGTGTACATGGGCACAGGTGTGTGTGTGTGTGTGTGTGTGTGTGTGTGTGTGTTTGTGTGTGCACATGTGTGAGTTGTATGTGTGTGTGTGTGTGTGTACACGGGCACACGTGTGAGTCGTATGTGTGTGTGTGTGTGCATAATGTTTACCAGAACATCCAGACCTCTCCTTTCATTTTCCTGGTTCTGATCTTAAAAGCTATTGTGTGTGTGTGTGTGTGTGTGTGTGTGTGTGTGTGTGTGTGATACTAATTGGTCACGACGTACAGCAAAGAGCCCTCACAGTCTACGTCTCTCTCTCTCTCACACACACAATTAGACACGCACGCAACGCACGCAACACACACACACACACACACACACACACACACAAACAGTACGCCAAACTACTTTCCAGCCATTACTCCAGACAGTCTACGTCTCTTTCTCTCTCACACACACACACAATTAGACATGCACGCCACACACACATGCACGCCACACACACACACACACAAACACACACTACTCCAAGCTACTTTCCAGCCATTACTTTGAAACCACACGGTGACTCAACCCTATTACATGCATACAAACTTTAAAGCAAGACCTACTTTAAATCCAAAGCACTTACTCATTAAAACTCATTCTTCATAATGCACCCACTTCCTTCCTATAGAGTAGGACAGTGGTTCCCTATCTGTGGGTCAGGGCCCACTGGAGGGTTGTAAAGGTATTGCAAGTGGGCCGTAGAATGGTTTTCTAAAAATATTCCAAAATGTTTGTTTCCTCCTTGTGGAGTATGTATTTCGTATAGAGTAGTGCAAGACAGCGGTTCCCAACCTGTGGGCCAGGGACCCACTGGAGGGCTGTGAAGGTATTGCAATGCCATTTCCCCAAGCAATACGCTAAGTAGTTTTAAATCAGGTCTTAAGAAATGGCTTAAAGCGGGGCAGCACTGAGGACATTTCTAGTCATTGAGCTTGTGTTTTGTGTCTTTGTTGTTATCTAGTGTATTTTGCTGTTGTAGTTTTTTTTTAATCTACTTGACATTGTAATATAATGTAGGCCTATTTGCAAATAGTGCACCCATTGTATTATTGTCATATTTCTGTATCATTATTAATTTTAATCCCTTGTCATATTAACACCTTCCTGTCCAGGGACTACAGATGAAAATTAGCCGTAGGGCTATAATCTGGCTCAACTGTATGTTGTGCACTGTCCCTGTCAAATAAACAATAAATAATAATAAAAAAATGTCAATTCATAAAACTAGTCCCAACCAAATGGGGCTTTAAACAGTCTTGGACCCTCTGTGCTACACCTTGCCCAGACCAGTTGCCTTGCTGGCCTGGGGTCCGTTTCTCGATTATTGTTGTTGCTAATCGTCTTAAGACCATCTTAAGACGTAAAACCATTCCCTTGGATTTAGTGGTGAGCGACACTGTCAAGATGCAATTGAGTCGCTCGTACGACGGACTTTGCTAACGACGATAGCAAAAACGCTTTCGAGAAACGGACCCCTGGACTGGGTAAGTGTGCATGTGTGGTCAAAGTCAGACTGTGTGTAGTGTGCTGTGTGAAGTGTGTGTTTGTATGAATCAGAACATTCTGTAATGTGGGGGTGGTGCACATGCATGTGTGTGTGTGACATTTTGTGCCTGCCTCATGTTAAAAGATAGTGTGTGCTCCACAGTATGCTTTCATAAGAGGTGTGTTGTTTTAATCTGGTCACTATCCAGCATGCACACATGCACGCACGCACACACGCACAGACACACACACACAATCCAGCTCCCGGTGCAGTGCAGAGGGAAGGATGCAGGAAGCGGAAAAGTGCCCTGTCAGGCCTCTCTCTCTCTCTCTCTCTCACACACACACTATCTCTCTTTCTCTCTCTCTCAAGCACTCACGCACGCACGCACACGCACACGCACACGCACACACTCGGTGCATCACACACACACACACACACACAGAGATATGGACCAGGCGAAATATGAGCCTCCTGTATTTCCATGAGGGCCTCGGTGTGTCATGCAGGTACGAGGTGTGTGTGTGTAGAACAGTGTGTGTGTAGGTGTGTGCACTGGAACATGAAAACACTGGTAGGAAGTGTGTGTGTGTGTGTGTTCGTTACTGTGTGTGCGCACACGTGTGTGTGTGTGTGTGTGTGTGTGTGTGCGCGTTACAGTGTGTGTGTGTGTGTGCGTTACAGTGTGTGTGTGTGTGTGTTTGTGGAGATCAGTATGAGATTGGCCCTCTGCCCTCTGGTGGGAACTCTACATTTCCTTTCGCCTTTGACTTCCCACAATCCTTCACTTCCTCCTGCTGCCATGGCAACACGGCAACAGATCAACACAGTGCCCCGCTGCACTGCACTGTACACAGCTACTAACAAAAGGAGCCATCAAACTCCACGAGTATTTACATTACTATCGTATGTGTGTGTGTGTGTGTGTGTGTGTGTGTGTGTTCGAGTGTGTGTGGAGCTAGAGAGAGCAAAAAGTCTGTGTCCAATTTGAAGTCTGTCGGGAGAGAATGACAAGTGTGAGAGAATGACACACGCACACACACGCACGAACACACACGCTCGCTCACACACACACAAACACGCACGCACGCGCGCGCACAGACAAAAGAGCACAGGACAACAGTCTTTATTTAAATGACTCGTTTATTAAGTTTTACAAATAAAGTAACAAATTTCGTTTTTTGTTTTTATTGGAGCGCGGGTCAAGCGCGGGTTGGTAAGAAGCTTTAACACCCTATTTACTTACTTAGTGCAAAACACACTTACATGTAGCCAGTACGCCCTACTACAGCCTTTTTATTTGGTTTTAAAACTTTTATCTCGCTTTTTTTATTTAAACATTTTGTACATTGTGTTAAATAGCAAGAACAAGGAGAAAAAAAAAAACCACACACACACACACATACATACCACTTGAATTATAGGTTGCCGGAAATGATCCGAGAGAGAGAGAGAGAGAGAGAAAGAGAGAGAGAGAGAGAGAGAGAGAGAGAGAGAGAGAGAGAGAGAGAGAGAGAAAGAGAGAGAGAGAGAGAGAGAGATGGAAGAGATGAGAAGTGAGGGATGGGAGTGTCTGAAGTCAAGTGTGTGTGTTGAGATGGAAAGAGTAGTAAAAAAACAAAAGAAGAAGAAGAATAACTTAATGGTGTAATAATGGTCAGTAGCATTGAATAAAGGTAATCTCTGTCCACAGGGTGTGTGTATGTGTGTGTGTGTGTGTGTGTGTGTGTGTGTGTGTGTGTGTGTGTGTGTGTGTGAGAGAGAGACAAATAAAGGGCATTGCGAGTGGATTAAGAAGCCAAAACACACACCCTACTACTAACTGTTCATGTGCATTACCGTCTGGGTGTTACAGCACACACACACACACAGAAGTGTGAACTCAGAACGCACACACACATGCACACTAACACACACGCACAGAAGTGTGAACTCTCAATACACACACTTGCACACCAATACCGGTGTGAGCCCAGCGATGCAGGGTCTCCATCCGTGAGTGTGTTACTATGAAATCAGTCCTACAGCAGGACCTAGCGGCAGCAGTACGATCAGACCATGCGCTATGCTACACTCATGCCCTGGAGTGAGAGTCCACTGTGCATGCGTGTGTGCGTGTGTGCGTGTGTGCTTGCTGGGCCAAACAGTGTGTGTCGCTTTTATTTCAAAGATGCGGGAGACAGCAATTATCTGCGTGTGCGCGTGCGTTTGTGTGTGTGTGTGTGCGCGCGTGAGTCTGTGTGTGCGCATAAGAGCAGGAAGTGAAGGAACTTCCCAATCCTCAGCAGTGTTGCACGACGACGACAAAGGCAACAGAATAAAAACAAATAACAATCCAGTTGGTCTGCGTGTGTGAGTGTGTGTGTCTGTGTAAGTGTATAAAACGGCCTTCTGTATGATGGCACTGTGTGTGTGTGTGTGTGTTATGACCAGTGGCTACAGTGGCACCACACACACTAGCGTAGCTGGCATGTTATTTTTAAGCAGTGTTGGCATCTAGGAATCAGCTTCAAGTCACGCATGTGTGTGTGTGTGTGTGTGTGTGTGTGGGTGTGTGTACCAGACATTTTACAGAGACACCGCTAAGCACTAAGGAAAGGCTCGCTAAGCAAAGAGTGTGTGTGTGTGTGTGTGTGTGTGTGTGTGTGTGTGTGTGTGTGTGTGTGTGTGTTTGTAAGCGTCAGTAGTTTAAGGTGACGTTTGTTTATCAGACAGACACTCTCACCCTAATCTACAGATCAGGTGAGACTACATTTTGATTTCTGTACAAGTAGGAAACTAACACGTTTTCATAGCGCTGTGTGAGTGATCATGTGTGTGTGTGTGCCTAGGGTGACCCATTCGAAAGACGAGGTTGTTGCCACAGTAACGTGCTCACACTTTCTGGGGTGCAGGGGGGCGTAACACTGACCGGGATAGGAGCTCAGACTGTGTGTGTGTGTGTGTGTGTGTGTGTGTGTGTGTGTGTGTGTGTGTGTGTTCAATGGGGGCTGGCTGGGGAGAGACACTGCCATCTGCTGGTAGCCGTGAGCACTTCTGGTGTTGCTAGGAGAGACTGCTCTTTTAACACTAGTGGCTAACAGCTAATGCTAGCATTAATGCTGAACCGCTAATGCTAACTCACCGGCCCACCGTTCCATACTCATCCCATACAGTCATTCCATACCGTTGTGCGCTAACGGCTAAATGCTAACAGCGAATGATAACTCTTTTAATGGCACGCACGTCCAATGTTCAGCAGTTAATACTAATTCACCTGCCCCATCGCTCCATACTTCACTACTTCACGACAACTAGCTAGTGCATTAATGCTAACAAAGACCTGTAAACTGTGACTCGACTACCAAATTCTGCTTTCCGTCAACAGCTAATGCTAACCGAGAATAATCACGGTCCTTATAGAAGCTCAACACTTTGAAGTGCTATGGTAACCGCTAATGCAAAGTGTCCGGTATTCCACAATCTAAGTTAACGGAAAGCGTAAACCATTAAGGCTAACGCTGATGCTATCTTGCTTCCTCACTATTCCATCATCCTGATGTGTTTTTGCAAACACATACTTCACCCAATTCAAGTCCAACCATGATCACACACACACACACACACACACACACACACACACACACACACACACACACACACACACACACACACACACACACACACACACACACACACACACACACACACACACACACACACACACACACACACGTGAACTGCTCTAGATGGTTATTAGTTAAGTTTCTAACTCGCACACTTTTGTGTTAATCGGTTTAGAGAACACACACATACACCCACTTACTGGTACACACTAACCTCTTCCTTAGCTAACCTTCCCCTCTTCTCTCTCTCTCTGTCCCCACTAAACCAAACACCAGCGCTGACACACAGCTGCAGTACTCATAGAGACCACCAGATGGCACTGTTCACCATTGCACTGCGCTGTGCTCTCCCTCTGCGCCCCCAAAACGCAACACATCACACTGAGCCTGTACCACACAACAGCGCACGCACACACACACACACAAAAACACACACACATTCAACTCGACGAAGCACACACACACACACACACACACACACACACACACACACACACACACACACACACACACACACACACACACACACACACACACACACACACACACACACACACACACACACACAAAGAGCTCCAACGTTACGTTCACAGACTCAACTCGAGGTAAAGACACATAAGGCAAGGCACTAAAACCGTCCAACGAAGCCATTGATTGGGAGTGGGGTTGGGGTGGGGTGGGAGATTGTTGGTTCTGAGAACAGGACGGGACGGGATGGATCCATACTGAAGGACGTGGATCCCATAGGCACGGGGACGGGCATGGGGACGGGCACGGGGTCCAGAAAGGACAACAGGGTTCTGAGGAGTTTGGGGATGGGGGTGCGGGTGGTTGGGGTTTTCAAGTACGTTCATGAAACCATTGTACATTCACATTTATCATCGCATTTTTCTGTGTTTATTTATGTTGTTGTGTTGTTGTTGTTGTTGTTGTTGTTGTTGTGTGCTCCTCTGCACCTCTTCTCTCTTTCACAGCTCCACATGTGCGGGCAACTGGGCCGAACCAAATCCAAACCGGACCATATGACCCCCCTCAAAGCTACAGGACATCAGAACCGGGCCATACGACCCCCTCAAAGATAAAGGACATCGAAACCAGCCCATATACGATGACCCAAAGCTATAGGGCATCAGAACCAGCTCCTATCTGATGAGCCAAAGCTACAGCACAGGGCATACACAGCCAAGGGAGAACTAATGGGGGGGGTGGTCAGCCTAGAGGGGACTGGGGAGCCAATCAGAAATGAGATATGAATGGAAGCTTCGTCCAGCCCCACAAAGGTAAAGAAGGATGGGCTGGGGTTCCATGTTTTCTCCGCCTATCCTCTCCTCTCCTCTCAACACCCTTGGTTGCCAAGGCAACGGAGTCAAGCAGATACTGGAACTTTGGGTGGAGCGAGAGAGATGGGCAGTGTGCTTTCAGACAAAGTGGGGGAGTCTGTGTGTGTTTGTGTGTGTGTGTTTGTGTGAGGAACATTTATGTGTGCTGTGCATGTGTGTAGTATATTGACAGCATTGCACTCAGGGTTGTCTCATGCACGGTCGGTCACACACACACACGGCGTGGGGTCTGGACCTTATTACAGCACTTATCAAGGAGAGGGAGCAACACAAGCAAAAACATCCCACAAACTGACAAATCGATAAAAATAAAAAAAAGACACAAAAACGGATGAAAATAAAGAGTTGAGTTCTCAACAAAAAAAATGCAAAATAGGCAGATCTGTACATGGACAGTGGTGGGTTTTTTTCTTCCCCATCATCACATGAAGGCCACTTGTGTTTGCGTGCCGGGTCAACGACGTCCAAAAAGGAATTGTCATTCAGTGTAACGGATGCCTTCTGCTGATTGCAACTGTAAGAAACATGACTCTTTTTATTTTATTTTTTTCCCCAGTGAATTAATGAAAGCCTCGGCTGTCATTCATTCACTTGAAACAATTTTAAAATCATGTTTTTTTTTTTACCGGTACAGTCAGTAGAAGGTATCCGTTACACTGAATGACAATTCCTTTTTGGACGTCTTTGACCCGTCTAAGCGGGCGGGCGGGCACGTTACTCTTCTACCATCGACACCAACCTCCAACATTTATATTTATATTTATTGCATCTCATGGCACACGTGGCAAGGAGAGGCGATCGCGGGGGGGGCGGGGGTTAAGCCAACACACACACAGGCACGCACGCATGCACGCATGAACACACACGCCTTCAGCAACAGTATAACCGTGTTCTTTCATCAATGGAGGAGGGGGGGTTTTAAGGATGGGATAAAACTATACTTTTAGGTTACATAGCTGTACCTCAGTCTTAACCATCACTCCCCCCCCACACACACACACTTCAAACTCTCATCATTCTCTGTGTATCCCACCCTCTCACACACGCACACACACACCTCATTGCCAACATTCACTATATAAATCATAAAACCAACCCCTCTCCAACCCCATACTAAAGGGTAGGTGGAGTTTCGATCCTCACAGCCTATCAGATCAGAGTGAAGCCATTCCAGTCCACCAATCCCGTTCCTGCTTTCTTCTTTGGCGGCAGAACAGAACGTTGCATTGCATTTGCACACGTGTGTGTGTGTGTGTGTGTGTGTGTGTGTGTGTGTGTGTGTGTGTGTGTGTGTGTGTGTGTGTCTCCGTCCGTAAGTCTCTGCTCAGCGCCAACCAACCAACCAACACACCTCTGTATCCATGGTGACGGGGAGGGGATCCATCCCATCATATGCTTTTCCAGCTTCAGGGGGGCAGACAGAGTGGAGAGGAGAGGAGGAGGAGAGGAGGGCCTTTGGCCTTGAGGACAACATACTTGCTGTATCACACACACACACACGCACACTTTCTCAATCTTTTTCTCTCTCGTGCTCACACACATAGTCTTAGCTCCAGCCTTTCGAGGAGGAAAAACAGAATAGCTGGGCAATCACTAGTCCTTTGAATCAGTCTATCTGTCCGTCCGTCCATGCTTTTGTCCGTCCATCCGTCTCTCCGTCCATCCTTTGTCCTTGCCAGCCTGTGTGTCCTCTCAGTGCCCACCCCTCGTGGTGGCTTAGTAATGATGGTGATAATGGTGATGGTTGGTGGGTGTGAGGTTGTTTTTGGCGCCACCTGGTGAGCAAAGCATGTAAGCGCACATCACGTCACGGCCCCGTTCAACTGGGGCCCCTTATGTGGTCCGCATGTTGGCGCCGCCCGCTTGGTTTGCCACGGCCTTTTGCAGGGGCAGTGCGTGCGTATGCGCGTGGGCGTGCGTGTGGTGGAAGGGCTGCATGGGGTTGGTTGTCGTAGCAACGCTGGAGGAGGAGACGACAGCAGAGGAGGTCTGGAGCGGGGGCATCTGAGGGGTACTGCTGGACGAGGTGGGGGCCAGGAGGCCCGTCGCCGCCGCGGTGACCGAGGAGACGGAGGAGGAGTAAGGGGGGGGCCAGGCGGAGGACGACCCCGTGCTGGAGTAAGGTGCAGACGTGTGTGAGTGTGGGTGTGTGGGGTAGCCAACTACCCCAACCCCGACCCCGACCCCCACAAGGGGGGGCATGGTGTTGGCGCTGGTGGCCGAGCACATGGAGCCTTTGCGGGTGCCCAGCGAGGTAGCGGACGAGGGGGCGGCGGCGGCACCCCCCAGGGATGAGGACGAGCCCCCACCACCGCCCAGGCCGGGGCACAGCTGGCCCGGAGCGGAGAACTTACGGCCCATGTTGACCGGAGGGAGCACCTAGAGACAGGAGAGGGGGGAGAGGGGGTAGGAGGAGAGAGAGAGAGAGGGGGGAGGCGGGGAGGAGTAGAATAGAGGAGAGGAGAGAGAGAGGGGCGGGAGGAGTAGAATAGAGGAGAGGAGAGAGAGGGGGGGGGAGGAGTAGAATAGAGGAGAGGAGAGAGAGAGGGGCGGGAGGAGTAGAATAGAGGAGAGGAGAGAGGGGAGGGGGAGGAGAGGAGAGGAGAGGAGGAGAGGAGAGAGAGAGGATGGGGGAGGAGAGGAGAGAAGAGGAGAGGAGAAGAGAGAAAGAGAGAGAGAGAGAGAGAGAGAGAAGAGGAGAGGGGGGAGGGAGAGCGAGAGGTGAGAGGAGAGGAGAGGGAGAGGAGGAGGGGAGAAAGATGAGAAAGAGAGAGAGAGAGAGAGAGGGAGAGGAGGAGAGGAGGAGAGGAGAGAGAGGGAGGAGGAGAGAGAGAAGGGGGGAAGAGGAGAGGGAGAGAGGAGAGGGGGAGAGGAGAGTGAGAGAGATGGGGGAGAGGAGAGGGAAGGAGAGATGAGGAGACGAGAGAGGATGGGAGGAGAGGATAGAGAGAGGAGAGGAGAGGAGAAGAGAGGGGGAGAGGAGAGGAGGAGAGAGGGAGTGGAGAAGAGAGGAGAGAGAGGAGAGAGAGGAGAGAGAGAGAGGGGGATGAGGAGAGAGGGGAGAGAGGAGAGACAGAGAAAGAGAGAGAGAGAGAGAGGAGAGGGAGAGGAGAGGAGAGAGAGAGAGAAGCGGGGACACAAGAGGAAAGGAGTAACGTGAAAAGTTTGTATGTGTTCATGTGTGTGCATTTTTCAGTTTGGTTTATTTGATAGGGACAGATACACATCATGTAGGCTATACTAGCCCAACAGAATGCAGTCATAGCATTTATAGCCTTAGCTAATTTCCAATGCCCGTCCCTATGTGTGAGTCATGTGTCTCTTTCTGACATGTTTATACCTCGTTTTGATACATGGTCCCTGGTCGAAAAGAAACGCAGCGGCTCGATGAATCCCTCCCTACATAAACAGCTGTCTGATCAGACATGACTTTCGTCGTAAGGCTGCTAAGGCATTCCTTACAAAAGGCACTAACCAGAGCGCTGTCCTGCGACGTAGTCACAGCGATGCTATGGTTGGAGTTACGTTCTTCAAATTAGTGCAGTGTTTCCCAACCAGGGGTACGTGTACCACTAGGGGTACGCGAGCACACTGCAGGGGGTACTTGGAAAAATGTAATTTTAACAAATGCATGGAGCATAGTCACACTGCAATACAAAAAGTGATGCAAAACTTGAGTTAGGGGTACTCATGGCACAACAAAAAGGCTTAGGGGGTACATCAGACAAAAAAGGTTGGGAAACACTGCATTAGTGCATAGCTTACGTAGGCTAGTTGACTAGTCTAAGACAAACAGACGACAGAATCGTAAAATAGGCTATTTAACAACATCATACCTATTTAGATACTACAATGTTGACTTCTCACTTCAGTTTTAATATCTACGAAATGAAGCGTCAAACTAAAAGACTGTTTAAGGTAGTAGATCGGGTGGCAGCCATGTTTGTTTTCAGGTTCCCTGTTGAGCGGGAACTGACGCACAGCATTTTGGGTAGTAGGCAGCATCTGATGTTGCACTCAAACATCCTAGCCTGGTTCTCACCGACGGTGCGTGCGTGTAGCGCCGGAGCCCCCTGGTGAAGCGGCGCTACACAAACTACCGTCTGGTAGCGCTGCCATTAACATGCTCTTCTCTAATAGAAAATAAACGGAGCATTTATTGCTTAAATATCAACGGCAGCTCGTATTGATGAGTCACATGACAGATTATAGACTATATTGACTCTTTAGAGATGAACAGAAAACATTTTTGGAGGAATTTGTTGGTGGTGAGTTGCAATAAATGCACCATTTATTTTCTGACTCGAGAAGAACATGTTCAGTGCTACCAGACGGTAGTTTGAGTGCACACACACACTCTCGGTGAGAAACAGGCAACAATTATCCCTGTCACGCCCACAATTTTAGACAACTGCCAATGGAGGAAATAAACCATTTTTTGTTTGGAATGACTGATTACTCCATGTCCAGTGTGTGTGTGTATACCTCTTGTTTGTGGCCGTGTGTCTTGGTGGTATGCCTCTTGCCCTGTGACAGGCTCATGGCGTCGCGTGTGTGTGTGTGTGTGTGTGTGTGTGTGTGTGTGTGTGTGTGTGTGTGTGTGTGTGTGTGTGTGTGTACCTCTTGTGTCTTGGTGGTATGCCTCTTGCCCTGTGACAGGCTCATGGCGTCTCGTGTGTGTGTGTGTGTGTGTGTGTGTGTGTGTGTGTGTGTGTGTGTGTGTGTACCTCTTGTATCTTGGTGGTATGCCTCTTGCCCTGTGGCAGGCTCATGGCGTCTCGTGTGTGTGTGTGTGTGTGTGTGTGTGTGTGTGTGTGTGTGTGTGTGTGTGTGTGTGTGTGTGTGTGTGTACCTCTTGTGTCTTGGCGGTATGCCTCTTGCCCTGTGACAGGCTCATGGCGTCTCGTGCCCAGTTGTCCACCAGCTTGTGGAGGTCGTCGGTGAAGGTGCCCTTGCGGCTCTGGGCGCTGGGGAGGGAGTTGGAGTTGGCGTTGGGGTTGGAGTGGGGGGGCCCCAGGGCCCCAGCTGGCGGGACGCTGGCGCCGCTCGAGGGGGGCCCCCCCTGAGCCACCGTCGGGCCTGGGCCCGGGCCGCTCACCCCGGTAGTACTGCTCGTCCCTGGGGGAGGGGAGAGGGGGGGAGGCGGGGAGGGTGGTGGAGGTTAGAGTTATGCTCCTGATACACACAATATAGAGGGCAACATTTAGAGCAATGTTGCTGGGCAACGACATGACAGGCCCTCGATTTTCCGAAGAAATTATTAGAAAATAAAGGACAAAGGATAAATGAAAAGAAAAGAAATAAATAAATAAATTAAGTTTACTGCTGACTTAAGTTCCCCAATTTTCCGATAACAATGATAAAAATAAAGAATAAATGAAAAAAATGAAATAAAAAATTGTCTACTGCTGGCTCAAGTTCTCCTGATATAACGGTTTTAGCAATGTCGAAATGAAATCTTACAGCATTGTTGTCCAAAAGCATTGCACAAAATGTTGCCTTGTGCATCCTCACCTTAACTGTGGTGTTTCAAGATTGGAGTAGAGACACCAATTCAGTGTGTGTGTGTGTGTGTGTGTGTGTGTGTGTGTGTGTGTGTGTGTGTGTGTGTGTGTGTGTGTGTGTGTGTGTGTTGTAGCGCTGAACCCAGAGAGAGATATGAACTAAAAGTACAAAACAGAACAAAGTGTGTGTGCACATGTGTATGAGTGTGCGCGCGCGCGCGTGTGTGTGTGTGTGTGTGTGTGTGTGTGTGTGTGTGTGTGTGTGTGTGTGTTTGCATCGGCTTGCTGCGCATGTATGGGGGTGGGTTGCAGCACTTGAACCCAAGAAGATAGAGAGACACAGCGAGAGCGAGAGCGAAAGGGAGAATAGAAGAGAGAGGAGGCGAGAGAGGGAGAATACGAGAGAGAGAGAGAGAGAGAGAGGGAGAATACGAGAGAGAGAGCGAGAGCGAAAGGGAGAATACGAGAGAGAGAGAGGAGGCGAGAGTGTGCAGACAGACAGACAGGACAGGTAGCCAGCCAGCCAGCCAAGACAGGACAGCACCTGGGGGTCCGTTCTGAGCCTAACGGGTCTTTCCTACGCGTGGAACCAGAACCGGTCCAGCCTGGAACACAAGCAAGATAAAGGGGTGCGGTGGAGGAGAAGAGACACACAACACACACGTTAGCCACGCCGCTACACGCGCTACATAGACCACCATCCAGGGGGTTAAGAGGACCGGGGGTGGGGGTGGGTTTGTTGTGGGGTTGGGGTTGGTTGGTGTGGACAGTGGGGGTGTGGTTGGGGTTGGTTGGTGTGGACAGTGGGGGTGTGGGAGTCAAACGAGCTGTCGGGGGTGGGGGTGGGTTTGTTGTGGTTGGTGTGGTCAGAGGGGGTGGGGGGCAGAACATACACCACCGCATCCATGACCATCCAGGGTGTTAGGATGAGACCGAGGGTGGGGGTGGGTTTTGTGTGTTTGGTGTGGACAGAGGGGTAGGAAGACACGTTAGCCACACCGCTACACGCGCTACATAGACCACCATCCAGGGGGTTAAGAGGACCGGGGGTGGGGGTGGGGGTGGGTTTGTTGTGGTTGGTGTGGGGTTGGGGTTTGTTGGTGTGGACAGTGGGGGTGTGGTTGGTTGATTGGGGGGGTGGGGTTCAGACGAGCCGCCGTGCTACATAGACCACCATCCAGGGGGCTAAGACCAGGGGTGGGGGTGGGGGTGGGGGTGGGGGTGGGTTTGTTGTGGTTGGTGTGGGGTTGGGGTTGGTTGGTGTGGACAGTGGGGGTGTGGTTGGTTGATTGGTGTGGGGGTGGTTGGTGTGGCGTTGGTTGGTTGCTGTGGACCGTGGGCGCTGGGGTTGGTTGGTGTGGACAGTGGGCGCTGGGGTTGGTTGGTGTGGTCAGAGGGGGTGGGGGTCAAACGAGTTGTCGGGGGTGGGCTTGATGTGGTTGGTGTGGAGGACAGAGGGGTAGGAAGGCAGGTCAGGGGTGGGGGTGGGTTGGTGTGGGTGTGGGGGTGTGGTTGGGTTGCAGAGAGGGGGTGGGGGTGGTTTGTGTGGTTTGGACAGAGGGGATGTGGTTGGTTGGTGTGGACGGTGTGGTTGGGGTGTGGGGGTGTGTGTCAGACGAGGTGGGGTAACCCCAACTGCTTCAAGTCATGGCGGAGATTGGGGGTGTTAAGGGTCTCAAGATCTTTCCAGTTAATTGTATAAGTGAAATAATATTTTTTAAAAATCATATTTATTATGGATCGGGGGTGTTAAGTGTCTCAAGATCTTTCCAGTTTATTGTATTATTATTATTATTATTATTATTATTATGTTTAATTATATATATTTATTATAAAAGCTGCTGCAGTTAGCGGAGACAGCACTAGAGGGCTGCAGAGGTCAGTCTGAGCAGCATTTCCTTGATACTACAAGAGAGAATCTTCTTGGAATACTAGATACAGGATATTTAAAAGGCCTTAAGTGCTTAAATGACTTTGAAAAGAAGGAAGCTGCTGCTCCAGGTTTATTAACACTAATTAGTGTTAATAAACCTGGAGCAGCAACAGTGTGCGGACCTTCCTTCTTTTCATGTTTAATCGTGTTTAAGTCTGGCACCTGTTTAATCTGGATGTGCGCGCTCTCCAAAACGCTACTTAAATCACTTTCCCATGAAGCTTTACAAAACAAAAGCTGAAAAAAAAAAAGCCTATACTTAACGCTAAGAAATATTTTCAAAACTAAGTTCTAGAGCCAAGTGCATGCAGCACAGCTATCCTTCTGTCCAACACAGTGGAAAAAGCAGTGATAATTGCGGACATGTCCACAAAATGACTGATACGGATGTGTACGTACACAGCACAGCTTAATCTGCCTACAGGTATGTTGGGTTCTTCTGAGTATAGCTGGTGTCAACCTACTGTAACTTGGCAGCTTGTCAAACTCCAGAGATGGCCATGATAGCTTTTTTCCCTTCTTTTATTTTTAAAAT
>NW_026945577.1:1010542-1020542 GCF_034702125.1 Engraulis encrasicolus | reverse complement strand
TCACAACATTATGCAGAATAGATTCACAATGAGTGTTGCTTCAAAATTGTCTAGCTGATATCACAGAATTATTGACTTGGAATTGCAATGCGTTGATACAGTGATCCTATTATGTTTTTTTATTGTTGTTGTTGTAGTAGTAGTGGTAGGCTATATTTTGTCTTTCCCTCTGGTGAAAGCACTGGTGCGCGCTGCTTGCAGTTGTATTTCTGACATTTAAACATTAATGCACTGGTAATGGCAATCAGAGAGAGAAAACTAGTTGTTGGTTATTTTGTATGTTTTTCACTATTCATCCTGTTACAAATAACTTGTTGACGTTTACAACAGGGTGCGGTAGTCTACCTCTTGTGTTCTACCGTTTTGAAAACCTATGGCTACCAGAACTTTTTTGCTTCTCGATGTGCGGTGCCATGCAGGCACACGCTGACCATTGATTTAAAAAACGTCCCCGATTCCAACACGCACTCGTGTTCTCTCCTACAAGCTGACACGACGCAAGCAGACACGACACAGTCACAGACATACGTCTATCGTTTAACAAAAGTAGCACACTTTCCCAAGCTTGTCGCGCAACTTTCCACTCGAATCAAGACAAATCACCCACCTATCAGTCCTGAGTGCGCAGTGCGCAAATAACTGAGCTCTAACGTAGCGTAGTCCGAGAAGATGGGCACAGACGTTGAGCCACTCAAAAACAAGCACACACACAACTGTTGCTGCACACTATTCCAGTTTGCAAAATAGCATCACACAGTAGCCTACAACGAGCCTTGAAAGTGAAACAAACACTGAAACGGCATTTATTGACCACCCATCAGAACACAGCTTCCCAGAACAAGACGTGGCATAAAATATTGGCTCTGCCAGGGATAGCCTCCGTGACCCCTGTAAGATGCAACCCATTTTTAACTTATTTCTTAAATATATATCGGCAACAACAAAGTTAATATGCTATGACGATGGTGGCGTGTATAACTAAATCCGTACACCAAACACACCTTTTCTCCCCTTCTCATGACTAAGAGTGCTCTCGATTTGAGTTCAGTTGGAAAGCAAAAAACATTAATTAATTGACATGAATTATAAGGACGGAAATCCGTCCAAGCGAAAATCCAGCTGACGGAAATCCGTCATAGCGACGGAAAACTTTGATCCCTGGTGTGTGTTCCCTACTTGTCTCGTAGTCGTCCGATCTCCCGTTTGAAGTCATCGTCCTCCATCTCCGAGTCGTTGTCACTGCTCAGGTACGAGTTGTTCAGGCTCCGCCCCTCGGGGCTCGGCACCCCCATCGTCGTGGGGACGGGCGGTCCGTTGCCTAGCGACGAGGGCAGGTGGTTACCGGGGACGATGGGCACAGCAGCGGTGGTGGTGGTTGTTGTTGTTGTTACGGGGGCAACAGCGGGCTCTTCGGGACTACGGGTGACTGAGAACCGTCCCAGGCGCGTGTTGTTGCCGTTGGCATCAGTTCCAGTTGCCATGGCAGCCATGGAAGCAGGAGCAGAGGTGGAGGAGGTGACCAGGAAGCGGCCGATGGTGGTGGTGGGGGGCACAGGAGAGGAGGTGGCGGAGGAGGAGGCTGGGGGGAGGTGGTGCTGTGGAGGAGGTGCCATGTCCACCTCGTCACTAAGCTGAGGACGACGCAGGCCAGAGGAGCGGTGCAGCGTGTTCTCCGGGCTGGACAGAGAGGAGGAGGAGGAGGAGGAAGAGGAGGTGGAGGAGCAGGAGGTGGTGGAGGAGTCGGAGGAGCCGCGTCTGGCCTGGGACGCGCCACCAACCTCGGTTGCCACGGTGACCTGAGAGGGGGGGAGGACGGACATTCTGCATTGAAGGGGCAAGCCAATCAAACTCAACTCGAGAGTTCAGACGCAAAACCTTCTCAGTGCGTTTTACATGAAATTACAAAAAAAGGCGGTATCACTACAAATTTTGTAAGCTTGAATATCTGGATGTGGCTTCTGTGTGCGTGCGCGAGCGTGCGTGAGAGCTTGTGTGTGTGTGTACCTGGAATCTGCCACAGGTGAAGGCTGCCGGTGCAGGAGCCACTTCTCCATCCAGGCTGGTCACTAAGGAGACAGAACATCTCTTAGAACATCAGCAGACCCCTTCTAGAACATCTCTAGAACATCAGCAGACCCCTTCTAGAACATCTCTAGAACATCAGCAGACCCCTTCTAGAACATCTCTTAGAACATCAGCAGAACCCTTCTAGAACATCTCTAGAACATCAGCAGACCCCTTCTAGAACATCTCTTAGAACATCAGCAGACCCCTTCTAGAACAACTCTTAGAACATCAGCAGATCCCTTCTAGAACATCTCTCATAGAACATCAGCAGATCCCTTCTAGAACATCTCTCATAGAACATCAGCATTCTAGAACACTAAGCTTGCAAAAATATGATATAAATAAAATATAATATAAATAAAATATCAGCAATAATCAAGGCTCTAAATTAACAACAGCCAACTGGCCAAATGCTGGTGAAAATTCAGTTGGGCAAGTAGAAAAGAAAACTTACTAGCCACTTTGACTCATTAGTGAGTGTATGTGTGGCTAGTAAGATTAACAACTACAAGTCATTTTGGCAGGTGGTGAAAAAAGTTAATTTAGAGCCCTGGCAATAATTAACTGCACCCTGGGTGTGGTCACTCACCTGGCTGTCCACCAGAGGGGGCTCCAGACGCGGCCTGCAGACACAGACAGACAGAGAGACAGACAGACAGACAGAGAGAGAGACAGAGAGAGAGAGAGACAGAGAGAGAGAGAGAGAGAGAGAGAGAGAGAGAGACAGGCAGGCAGAAAGACACAAACACACAATCATTAGATATGGAGCACGGTCCACACACAAAACCGTTTCCTAAAAATGTGCCCAGATCATTAGGTACCCGTTGGCAGACACAGAAATAGTCCAGAAGAACATTAGGGAGGGACACACACACACAACACACACGCACGCACGCACGCACGCACGCACGCACGCACGCACGCACGCACGCACGCACGCACGCACGCACGCACGCACGCACGCACGCACGCACGCACGCACGCACGCACGCACGCACGCACGCACACACACACACACACACACACACACACACACACACACACACACACACACACACACACACACACACACACACACACACACACACGCACACGCACACGCACACACTAGAAGCACAAGAACATTCGGGATGGTAACAAACACACAGGCCCATTAGGTGCCCTGTGCTGACACATTAATCAGTTTCTAAAATGACCCCCAATTATCATGGATAAGACGCACACACACACACAGACAAGAACTGTTAGCACTGAACAAAATGAGCTGAAGGCAGGGGTGAGTGAGCTTAAGGCGAGGGTGGGCAATTAATTTGGCTCAAGGGCCACATTAGGTATTACAATATTGACCAAAGAGCCAACAGTCGCAGGCAACTTGTGTCAGAAATAACAAACAATGTACGTCAATATAACGTCATCTCATTAGTGATGAATGCAGCCTTGGTTAAGACTGTTGGATGAGTGAGAGAGAGCATCATACTGGATTTAAACGTTGTCCTTCTCGTAAAAGATCTGTGGGCCAGATGAAATAGCTCAGCGGGTCGTTCGTGTGTGTGTGTGTATGTGTGAGAGAGAGAGAGAGAGAGGGAGACAGTGTGTGTGTGAGACCTGAGGGATGACTGGAACGGTCTCTGGGCTCAACGCTCTCCTCAACTGGGCATCAAGATCCTCAAGAGGCTGCTGGGACTACACACACACACACACACACACACACACACACACACACGCACGCACGCACGCACAAGCACGCGCATGTGTGCGCACACACACACACACGCGCGCACACACGAACGCGCGCACACACGCGCATGCGCACACACACACACACACAGGCGCATGTGCGCGCACACACACACACACGCACACAAACGCACGTACACAAACGCGCACACACACACACACACGCACGCCACACATATACACACACACAAACACTAATTACAAACCTTTTCACTTACTGATAGTTTTCCCATCTTTCATACAAGACAGACAAACATGCACACACACACAAAAATGAAAGAGCAAGCACACCAACTACGCAATTGAACTTGGGGGCGATTTCTCACAACAAGTCATTACAGCTGAAGTGAAAAAGCTTCATTAGCTGATTAACATAGTCATAATTTGTCCAATCAGGATTCACTGCCACATCTCATCTGCGTTGTGATTGGTTGTTGGGAATTGACACATCTCATCAGAGTAGCTGTGATTGGTGGATTGAAATTGACACCTCATCAGAGTAGCTGTGATTGGTTGTTGCTAAGTCAGCTATAACTCACTCCAATGGCCTTTCAAACACACACACACACACACACACACACACACACACACACACACACACACACACACACACACACACACACACACACACACACACACACACACACACACACACACTTCTGGGATGGCCGGAGAGAGAGGAATAGAGAGATGACCAGAGGAGAGAGACAGTGAAGCTCCTGTTGCCATGCACACATGCACACAGAGAGAGAGAGAGAGAGAGAGAGAGAGAGAGAGAGAGAGAGAGAGAGAGAGAGAAGAGGGAGAGAGAGAGAGAGAGAGAAGAGGGAGAGAGAGAGAGAGAGAGGCAGAGAGAGAGAGAGGCAGAGAGAGAGAGAGAGAGAGGCAGAGAGAGAGAGAGAGAGAGAGAGAGAGAGAGAGAGAGAGAGATAATGAGATGGAGAAAGGAAGAGAAAGAAAAAGAGATAGAATGAGATAGAGAGAGAGGGAGAGAGAGAGAGAGAACAAGATGGAGAGAGAGAGAGAGAGAGAGGGAGAGAGGAAGAGAGAGAGATGGAGAGAGAGAACGAGAGAGAACAAGATGGAGACGGAGAAAGAGGGAGCGCACATTTGAATATGAATATGGAGAGATGATGACCAGGCATGCAAACGGACAAGTCCAGACAGACAGGTAGAGCCAGACAGGTAGGCTCACGGAGAGCAAGACAAGTGTGTAGTAGAGTGTGCTGGACAGGTGTGCATTTCTGGAAAGCATAGTTGTTAGCCGTTAGCAACTTTGGTAGTTGTCAATTGGAAATTGCATTGCAACCAACAAAGTAGCTAACATAGTTAGCAACTACGCTTTCCAGAAAGGCACCCCAGGTGTGTTGTAGGTGTGCTCGACAGGTGTGTCGTAGAGTAGGTGTGCTAGACAGGTGTGTTGTAGTAGGTGTGCTAGACAGGTGTGTTGTAGTAGGTGTGCTAGACAGGTGTGTTGTAGTAGGTGTGCTAGACAGGTGTGTCGTAGAGTAGGTGTGCTGTGCTTGTCTGTGGGAGCTAGACAGGTGTGTGGTAGAGTAGGTGTGTGCTTGCTGTGCTTGTCTGTGGGCACCTGCACTAGGGCGGGTCCTGGGAAGGGCGGCAGGTACTCAGTGGGCGGAGTCCCAGCCTGGTCAGGCAGACCCTGGAGCACCGCACCGCACCGTATATAGCAGGAGCAGGAGGAGGAGGAAGAGGAGGAAGAGGAGGTGTAGAAGGAGGAGGAAGAGGAGGAGTGCAGGGACGAATAGATAAAAAGAGTGGAGGAAGAGAGGATAATAGAAGGAGGAGGAGAGTGGAAGAGGAGGAGAGGATGAGGAGGAGGAGAGTGGAGGCGGAGGAGTGTGAAGGAGGAGAAGGAGGAGGAGGAGAGAGGAGGAGGAGAGGAGGAGGAGGTGGATGATGAGGAGGAGAGGATGTGGAGAGGAGGAAGAGGAGGAGGGGGAGAGTAGTGGAGGAGGAGGAGAGGAGGAGGAGAGAAGAGGAGGAGGAATGAAAAGAAGGAGAGGAGGGTGGAGGAGTGGAGGATGAACAGAGGAAGAAGGGGATGACGAGGAGAGGAGGGGAAAGTGGCGAGAATAGAAGGGGAGGATAAGATGAGAGGAGGGATGGACAGATGAAAAAAAAAAAGGGTGAGGAGGAAACGGGGTGAGAAGGAGGAGATGATGGGGAAAGGAAAAGATGGAGAAAAGAAAAGTAGAATAGCACGGGAGGAGGAGGAGAGTAAGAGAAGAATAGAGGAGAAAAGCAGAAGATGAAAGAAGACAATAAGAGGGGAATAGAAGAGGGGGAGGAGGTATAGAGGGGGAAGAGGAGGAGAATAGGACAGGAGGAGGAGAATAGGACAGAAGGAGGAGTAAAGGAGGAGGAGATGGAGAGAGGAGGAAATGAGAGAAGGTGGAGAAAGTGGGGAGAGGAAAAAGTGTAGGGGAGGAAGAGAGGAGCGACGGACGGAAAAGTGGAGAGGAGAAGAGAGAAGGGGAAGATAAAAAGAGGAAAGGATAGGAAGGGAGGAGGGCAGGAGAAACAAAAGAGAGTGGAGGAGAAAAGCAAGAGATGGGGAGTGGACAAGAGGAGAAAATGGGGAGAAGGAAACGAGACGAAGAGGCGCAGCGGAGGAGGAAAGGAGGAGAAGGAGGAGAGGGGGAGGAGGGAAGAATGAAAAGATGGAAAGATGAGGGTAAAGGGGGGAAGGGGAGGGGGTTGTAAAAAGCAGCTTCATCAGAAGAAATCCAGATTCATGCAAAAAAAACAACATGCTGTGAAGTGAAGCAACGCTGTCCTCCACACCGGCTCACCAGCCGCGATAATCCCCTGACAACAGACTCCCACCATCCAGATCTCAAGGGTTAGTTAGTTACAGTTAGCATTACGGATTAGCAATTACGGGTTACGGATTATTATCATTACAGATTATTACAGATGTGCTCTATGGTAGAAGGTAATGGTGATGTCACATGGTGAGTAATATATACAGTATATTATTATGGTGGTTTAAGGATTAAAGGTCGGAGGTTAGAGGTTAACTGGCGGGGCGGGGGCAGAACACATGCAGCAGGTTATTATTACAGACACAGTCCTGTGGAGTTAGACAGACTGCATGATGACCGGTCTCACACACGCACATAAAGGTTGGAGCAGGCGTCACCCAACAGTTTTTCTCTTCTTTTAAGGGTGATGACCAAAATATTGTAAAACTGAAAAATGAGAATAGGTCGCACCATGCATAGATTTCTTTATTACAATATGTGTAATAAAGAAACCTATGCATGGTGCGACCTTTTCTCATTTTTCAGGTCTGACACAAGCACACACATCAAACTTATACACGTACGTAACGCACGCAAGTACACTTGGATACACACACGTCATAATACGTCACATTCCAATTTTTAACCTTCACGCACACACTAACACTCAAACACACCTCAGAAGCATTCTCAGAAACTCGGAGACATTTGCCATTTATGCACAGTTGCTCAAACACTCAAACACACACAAACAAGCACAAGTCTGTCTCGCACATGGCGGCACGGTGCGCATACACGCATACACACACACAAGCACACGCATGCACGCACGCATACACACAACCTGTATCATGCAGTACTTCAGCATTCTAGAATCAAACTCAGTGGTGACTGGGCTGATCCTCCACACAATACAGCACGCACGCACGCACGCGCACGCGGACTCACCGGTACTCTGGAGAGGGGTGTTTTGGCGGGCGTGCCGCCCTGCGCGTACCCTCCGGAGGCAGGCGTGGTGGAGGAGGGCCCGGGGGTGCCGAGGGGGGTCCCCGGCTGCGCTGCCCCAGACAGGGGGAGGCTAGATGGAGGCACAGGGGCCCCTCCACTCCCGCTACCTCCACCACCACCACCAGCGATGATGGACCTGCAGAGACATTGATAATAGTATAAAATAAGTTTAGTATAAAATACTAAATAGCATTCTGAAACTGCGCATGTTTCACAAAAACCTCAATATCTCTGTTTCTTGAGGAATTCGGTTGACACTCGCCTCAGTTTAACTTAAGTTTGCTTAAGTTGGCAGAGACGCATGGGTTTCACCCACTAAGAGGGTAAAGTCTCCACTTTTAAACAAGCCATAACATGTGTCAGAGTCCCAATTTAATAATATGCTGTGACTACAAAAACATCAAAAAAGGGTTTAGATCGCTGGTATTCTACAACATCATTCCGTAAACACCGCCGGTATTCAATGAGTTAATACTGTAATAAAATCTGTCTGCCGATATGAATTTACCCATCAACAACTACTAATAAATTAATGTTGTCAGTACAGACCCAGTGAGGGATACTTTTTTGGCTATACTAATGCATGACTTCCTTCATATAATTCCAATATGGAGGGGTAGGTCACCGCTGCAAATGTTCTGTGCTGTACGTACCACTCCCTACTCGTCATGAACTACTAATAAACTAACTAATAAATGAATGTAATTACTACTTTGAGTCATCTTTATAGTTATGATACTGTGCTCTATTGTATTGTATTGTATAATTAGTTATTACATACCCGGTGGGGTAGTTGCAATACCTACTTTGGCCACCATCCTACACTGTGTACCTTCAATATTAACAGCAACATTCCAACAGTAAAATCTGTCTGCCGACATTAATTGACTTGTCATTAGTTACTAATTAGCTAACTAATTAATTCATAATTAGTTACTACAGACCCGGTGGGGGAGGAGGTTCCGGTTGCCCCGCTGGGAGCATCGGAGGGTAGGCCGTCTGTGGAGGCGTTCTGGGGGCCGGAGCTGAGGTCGAACAGCGAGCGCAGCTTCTTGTCCAGCGCGTGGATGTCCTCGATGCCCGGGCTGCCCGACGCCCCCTTGGCCTGTGCGTCCGCCGCCGCCACTTCACAGTCGGGGCAGTGTGCGTGTGGCGCCCCCTGTTGTGGTGGCTGACCTACGAAACGACACAGTGAAATATCAACTTTATTGTCAGTTGTCTTTCGTTGTTTGTATTTTAGAAAATAAAATCTGTCTGGTACATACAAACATGCACAAAAAAGACAGTACATGTAAAGTGACAAGACTATTACACACGTGTGGAGCATAGCGCACCATCAGACAAAAATAAAACATGGAGCCTGGGGCCATAGAAGCCCAAAGCCCGAGCGTGCATTCCAATATGCGACCTTGCATCCTCCACTTGTGTTTGTGGCCTCGTACCGTCATGATGACATCACAGTAGCATTATATTTCAATATCTCACAAAAGTTCAATTGTAAAGTCATTTTCTCATTTGCAAACTGAATGGTGAATGAAGAATAGTTCCCCAAAAATTGTTGCGGCTAGGCTTGTTTTCTCCATGGAGGCGGGGCATCAGCAAAACGTGAGGCCACAGGCACAAGTGGAGGACACAAGGTTGCATATTGGAATACACTCCCCAGAGTCTCAGATATAGGCAAAACAGAAGACACAGGCCTTGAGCTTGTGCCAGGCACTGTGAATGTGCGTCTGTGTTCAGCCTTTGTCTGTGTTGATGCTTTATGCTCCACATGCATGTCACATGTGCAATAGTCTTGTGATGTTATGTGTATGTCCTGTCTGAAACGAGTCTTGCTCAGGGATCCAAAATGAATTTCAGTGAAAACAGACAATAAAGTCCTATCGTATTGTATCATATCATGAGACAGAGGAATTGACAGACCTTGAGCTTGTGCCAGGCACTGGGCGGTGTGTATGTGCGTCTGCGTCTGGCCCGGGCTGGTGCTGGGCTGCCCCGCTGCCACGGGGGTGGTAGAACCAGACTGCATGGACGGAGGCACCTGAGCAAAAAGTAATACGCATTTAGACCAAGGGTGAGGAACCTTATGCATTGCAGTCTATTGCAGTTACAGCATTAAAACATCTCTAAAACATCACATTTGGACCATAAGGATTTGTCACAAGATAAAGGAGGTGTATTGAAGACCATTTTCAGTCTAAACTCAATTTTGACAAAATATGTAGCTACTGCACTTTGTATGGCAGTATTGTTAAATTGATTAGCTTTCTTGCCAGATACCTGGGCCTGGGTGGATGTGGACGGAGTAGTGGCACTACCAGCATCACCAGAGCTGGTCTGGGGGGCCTGCGTGGCAGCCGGGGTGGCAGTGGTGGGCACCCCACCAGCAGTAGCAGCAGAGGCATTAGAGGCAGTAGGTG
>NW_026945577.1:1000542-1003042 GCF_034702125.1 Engraulis encrasicolus | reverse complement strand
AGTGGTGGTGGTGGGTGTTGCTTTCTGGGGTAGGGCGTTTGGGGGCACCATTTGCTGAGGAGGAAGAGGATGAGGATGAGGAGGATGAGGAGCAATGGGCTTCTGGGGCAAGGTGGCAGCAGTGTTGGGTGGGGCCATTTGCATAGGGGGCGGGTGAGGGTGGGCTGTGGGTGGTGGTGTGGCCTTTACAGTGGCAACCCCACCTGAAGGCACAACAGTTGTTACTGCTGCTACTGCTGGTGGTGGAGGGGGAGAGGAGAAAGGCACTGATACCCCCACACCAACAGGGGGCACCACCACTTGGGGCATATTGGGGAACTTTACAGCAGCAGCTGGCCCTGGTACCACTGGAACCATCTGGGCCAGTGCAACTGGAGCCATTGAGGGCACTGGTGACAATCGGGGCACTGGGACTGAAGAGACAGGAGGCATTTGGGCCATTGAGGCTGGACCTGGAGCCATGTGCACCATTGTGGCTGGACCTGGAGCCATTTGCACCATTGTGGCTGGGTTAGGAACCAATGGAGCCATTGTTGCAACTGGGACTGTTTTTTGGGCAGACGGAGGGACTGGAGCCATCGAGGAGGTGGTCATTATTGGGAGAGGCGTTGGGGTGGGCTGAGCCGGAATTTTGTTTTGGGTCAACTGTGGTGCCATGGCCACCGCTGCTGCCTGCCGCTGGGCCAAGCCTGGTGCCGACGGCGCCGCCACGGACGCGGAAGGCGGCAGCACGGGGGTGACAAAGGTCGCAGGGGTGGTCGCCATGGGAACCGGCGTCACGGCAACATGCACCGCAGCAACGGGCGGAGCCTGAGCACCGGCACACGTCTGGGATTGGCAGAAAATGAAAGGGGGGATGGAGTCAGTCTTAAGTGACTTGACGAATGATGCTTATTGGATATTGGAAAACGCCATCACATGACGGCAAACAATGTCATGTGCCATGCCATGCCATGGAAGGTGAGGAAAAACACGATGCTGCATGATGTCAGCATGCCACAAACCAAACCAAACCAAACGGCACACCATAACCAGTAAACAACCAAACCGAAAAAAACTCAACATGCATCAAACTAACAATGCAACACGCGCAAAAAAACTCCACGAGCAAACCAACACAACAACCCATGAAAACGCAACGCAAGCAAAGGCAAGTTAAACGCTTAGGTTAAGCTTGACTCAAAAATGAGGACTGAGGACCACAGCTTGTTGGGTGTCAAAATACAATAACTCATTGCTCAATTTCTGCACTCTAAATTCAGATTTCTTTTTTCTCTAGAGCCATGTAGTACAGCAACGCACCTGATAACTATTATCACCACTTCACTATTCTCTTGAAATTTTAAAAATATGTATATTTATATTTTTCCCAAAAAAGCTCAAGTGTAAAAAATTACAAAAAAGTTTTTTTTTACCTGAAGAAGGTCGGATGACCGAATCATATTAAAGTTTGCTGGTGGAAAGGACAGTGTGTGGGATCTTTTTACACTTCAATGACAACCCTCCCTTTAATAATATCCTAGGCACCTGTGCTATAGAAGTGTACAAAAATCTTGGAGCAGTGAGACTGACAAGTGTCTGAGCCACTACATTAGTCCATGGTCAAGCTCAGCCTCCTGTACGATAAAACACCCAAATCTCCAATTACAAGCCTTGACATACAGTACAGCACAGCACGCATCCACTGCACAGCTCCAAACCATGCGGATGATTACCACACACACACACACACACACACACACACACACACACACACACACACACACACACACACACACACACACACACACACACACACACACACACACACACACACACACACACACACACACACACACACACACACACACACACACACACACACACACACACACACAAACACACACGTCAGCAAGGGAACATGTACCCTGTGCAGTATGCCAGTGAAGGAGGGTGGCATTCTCTCTCTCTCCCTCTCACTCACTCGCACGCACGCACACACAGGGTATGCCAGTGAAGGAGGGTGGCACTTAATATGCGCCCAAGCTGCTGTGGAGACATACAGTCATGTGTGAGCAGCCTGGTACAGGAATTGGGTTACCGTGACATATGGAACATTCTATGAGGATGTGCGTGAGGGTGTGTACGGTGAACAATGAGGTAGAGTTACTCTGCATTGGGGAGGGTGTGCGTGTATGTGTATGTCCATTGCATGTGCGTGTGTGAGTGTGTGCGTGTGTGGGTGTAGGTGTGTGAGCACAGGATGACAGTGACGTCAGAGAGAGTAGAGAGAGAGAGGTTCTATTGGCCCATTGTTTCCGGGTTCTATTATTGCAAGGGGGAGGGGGGTAAATCCCCCTTTAGGCAGACCTAAGCATACCTAAGGACTGTTCTATTCAATGCTAGGAGTATTATGACACGCCCCTTTAGACAGACCGGAACCTGGTCATGTTAGGTGCCCATAGCAACCTATTACATTGGCATATCTCTATACTTAAAGAATCTCTGGTGACGTGGTGAG